>NW_017305135.1:278933-287802 GCF_001594115.1 Trachymyrmex septentrionalis
TATCTGACTCTGTTTATAGTATATATACTATATATGAATTAATTGAATCACATTTCATATCCTACAAATGATGTAAGAATTAATGTATTTGTATCATTTGTCATAGCTATTTTGAACAATTACCTATGTCTATTCTAGTGCGAAGGTAATACTGATCCGATTGTACGTTATCGAGGAATTCGGTTACACCGAGCGGTAAAAATCGTTCTCCAGGCGCAAGCCATACTAAAGGTGCCCAATCTCGTACTAATCTTCTTACTAATACAATAAGATAATTGGCAAATGAAAAAAAATTTGATTATCGCAAGTAAAATGTGTGCAAAAGATGAGAATGTGACACACACACACACACACACACACCCACACAGAGGGTGTTAGTTAAGTATGTTGCCATACTCAACAGAGAGAGAGAGAGAGAGAGAGAGAGAGAGAGCGATTCTTTTTATTTTAAGTAAAAAAGTCCATATAAACGTGTGACCTAAACGGCTTAGTTTCCGAAATACAGATAAATGTTCGCAAATGTTTGATGAAACGGCAAATTTCGCACAACCGTAAACAAAGGGACAAAGTCAAAATCAAAGCCTCCTAGATCACCAGACTTAAATCCTTTGAATTATTTTCTTCGAGGGCATCTGAAATCATTGGTTTATACCATCCCGATCGAGAATGAGAATAATTTGAGGAATCGAATAGTTGCTTCATAATACTTTTTTTGTTTTTGACTAGTTTTTGACTAGTTCAAGCTGTATTGCTTTCAAATAAACAGATTATTACTACATGTTTAAATTTTTTTATTTCGGAAACTAAGCCGTTTAGGATACATGTTTATATGGACTTTTTTACTTGAAATAAACCAAAGAATTGCTCTATTGAGTATAGCAATATACTTAACTAACACCTTGTATATACATATATATTATATATCTCACGTGTTACACACATGGTACATACGCGCGGGATCGAGCGCATCTCTGACTCTCGGTTCAAGTGCATGCCAGTTCTCCTTGTATATCAGGCGAGAAACGGGCACGTAGGTCAACACGAGATTCTCGTAACCCCATTACGGGAATCTAAGGTGAAACAAGTTCCGCGCGGGTGTTTCTTGTGCTTCACGATCAGTACTTCATATTGTACGCGCGCGTTTTTCGCCAAGTCAAAGTTAAAAAGACATTCGATTGATTGTCCAATCGAATGTCGATTTTGATCGTTAACGCGGTGAATTACAAATAGGATTACAAATAGGTCGTAAGACGTAACGATAATGTTTAGATATATAATACGAGCAAAAGTTGCAACGTAAAACATATAACGGTCTAATTTTGCTAATAGTCTCCTAATAGGCTCCTAATAGGCTCTTGTACACGTTGGAGAGACTCTCGTCGATAACTCTCGATATAAGACATACATCCAAGATACATATCGAATCATTAGCGAGCGTTATAATTCAACGCGACGAACGATAGGCGAGTTTGTCGCAGGTACGTTATTTTCTCAATCGATTCGGCGCGGCGCGACATTTCGAAATATGCCACCAAGTCGTTACACCTTTTAAAGAAGTCGAAGCATGGGCAAAATCGAAAATTAACGCGCAACTTGTTTCAATCCGCTTACACTCGCTTCGCTTTTTTTGATCGTGTGGAACCGGTCCAGAAATGGGACAACCGATATTTAATCCTGCAGCCTGCGTGTATTTGCACCCACGGAATAAATACGTGTACATTTTATGAAAAGGAAATATCCTTCTGTGCGTCTATTTCTGTGCCTCGCAATCTTTTTCAAAGTTTTAACCGTAAATTGCATTTCGCTACTATTTCGTTATGATTTTGATCAAATAACAATCGAACGAAAACGCGTTTTTGTTATTACAGTTTCGCGTTGTGTTATTCCGTCGTGCAATTCTGATTGATTTATATAATACATCGACAGATTGTACTGTTAAAGAATTTATTATTGCTATCTAAAAAAAAAAAAAAAAGGATAAGAGGAACGATATGGAAAAAAACCATGAATAAACATTAATTTTATTTTTAATTTTATTTCGCAATCCGCCACTCGTATAAATTCGACAAACAGCATATTTTTTTCTTCTTTCAAATCCTCTTACAACTTATAATTACAAGCGCAGTTTTACATAACAATTTATCATCTAGAGTGATATCGTGAATAACATTCGATTCACGATCGATCGAATAGATCAAGAATCGTGTCTTACGATATTTATTAAATCACAAGATTCGTCTATCGTTTTAAATATAATAAAGGTGTACTTGAATTTGAAGTAAACCGCACGAGAGGATGTAAAATCTCCCGATGCACGCGTCTCGTATCTTCGCGCATTAAAAGAAAAAGAAAAAAAAAAAAAGGACGGATTAAATGTTCGTTCAACTACTACACTCGTAGTTTATATCGATATACAAATTAGATACATACCTCGTTTCTCATTGGTCGCGGATAGTCGCGATCCTGCGACCGTGTGAGTTACGACAAGTATAACAAACAATAATCCTGTCATGTTCGTTCCATCGGTACATTTTGGAAGGAGGAGGAAACGCGACCGATAATCACCGATTCGCGTTTTTTTTTCTCACTATTTTTCGCATTTTTGAATTCGTTATTACCGGCTATGCGAGAGAAGCAGTGTTACGTACGCGAGAGACGGAGATTCTCTTTGGTATCGACCGAACGGAAACGCTTCCCGGATTACTGACCAAAACGCGACTACCTCGCTTTCCATGCCGTTCACTAGACAAACGTTACAGAATACGCGCATCGCACATACGTACCGTCTCGCATTGCGGGATACGTAGCCAGGCGCGAGCAGTTTGATACCTTTACGAAAAAGTTATTTTAACTTATTAACAAACGAATAGGAAAGCGGATCGATTATACATGTATATCGCATCTCTCGCTATATATTAATTATCCATACAATCATCAGATATATTAGTACAATAATTGTATCTGTATAATTGTAATGTATATATACATATATGTATGTATATATATATATATATAATTTCTCTTGTACTAATTACTTTATTATATAAAGATGGGGGGGGGGGAATAAGACTAATATCTTATAAGTATATAGCACTATTAACTATTTTAGTACCATTCACACTAGATACAATTTCCTGATTCCTAAGCAAACGTAACCGAAATTTCTGTAACATTTTGATTGGGGAGCTAAAGATTAAGATAATTACCTATATTTACCTATATTTCTCTGATATAAATCTCATGATTCTAACGTAACTGAACGAAGTTACTAGGTTCAATTGATACTATCAATTGATAAAAGGAAAATAATAATTATACATATTTGTTTGATAGAAAGTATTAAGATTTTACAATCATACAAATCTTTTGTTTAAAGATACCAGTTGTATATTCTTATTGACGTAAATTGTATTATTGTTTTTTTTCTCTTACAACACAGATATCGTTGTAAATATGTATAATCAATTAGAGAATAAATTTAGAATAATATTTTAAAAGATCTATGTAATATGTAACTTTACAAGCATAATTTAAAACATTTTATCTCCTATTTTCTGCAAAGCGCACTATAAAAAAAACTAGAAATTTTAGAAATATTATGTATATATTATAATTTCTCGACTAGAGATAAGATATCTACTATAAAAGATTGTGCATTTTATATTGCTTTGAACATATCGCAAAAATACTTCTGTGATAAAATGGTGAAACAACCATGTATTCATTAATATTTGTAAATAATCATAGAAAATGATTCAAACAGTATTGCACATATATGATGCGTATTTTTATATCGCGGGTCTAAATTTTCTTCTGCAATTAGGACAAAGAGCCTGCAACATAAACAAGTGTAATCATGAATTTTTATGTACGCCTCAAAAATTTGTGTCTAGTTAGTACGTTTTCGGATTTTACCCCAGGATCATATTTTGTCAATTCATTAATGCAATCCTTGTGAAAATTATGTCTACAAGGACGTAATTGTATTACATCCGAATCAATTAATGCATATTGGCAGATTGAACAATTGTTTATATCATCTTTACTTGTCGCGAGATCTCTTCTTTCTTTACTTTTCGAAGAATTTGATGAACTTCTTCTATTTAATAGTACACTGAAAGTAAATATTTCTTGTAGAAGCATATAATATATAATATGTTTCTAATATCATAATATTCTGTTTCTCAAGTAAAAAAAAGCTATCATGTTTCTTTTACTATTTTATGAAGAATTATGTATATCTGCGAAAAGAAAATTCGAAGAAAAGAAAATGATAATATCATTTAATGCGCAAGTAATGATACTTATGTATACATATTGAATACTTTTCAGTTGAATGCGACGATGTCGTCCAAGAACGGTCTTCATAATGATCTTCGGACGATCTTCTGTTTCTCGAATACGATAATGATTGTCCATCTGTGCGGTTATTTTCAGTGAACACATAATACAGAAAAGTCGCTATTCCAACTCCAACTCCGACAAGTAATACTAATCCGGGGTACGTCATTTTCATTACGTCTAAGCGATGCGCGTACGACGAGTATATCTATCACTTAGCCCCATGTTTTGTGATTTTCGTAACGTTATCTATCATATCTAGATTTAATATACATTTGATGAAGAATCTAATCAATTATTAAAGATTCCCCTTAATTTTTTATCAATTGCAAGATAATCACTTTCTATCCAGTTCTTGTACAACGGAAACAAAGTGTCACATATACACTAATCCTAACCTAATCTATCCACAAAAATAGTAACAGGTAACAGGCAATATTAGGCAGGTTTGCTAACCAAACAAATTTAATTTTCTCTATAGATTGGACAATAAAGTAAAGCAAACTAAAGATGCCTTTTCATGTTGATGCTCAACGCTCATTTTCAGCGTCAAAATAGATTATATGATCAAAATTGACGCTTGATATTCGTCAAATTCTATCACGTGACTTATTTTAATGTCAAAAATGAGCGTCTAGTGTCAACATGAAAAGGCACCTTCATGGTTTTTACAAATTGGATGCGGAAACGCTCGACGGTGACAAAACACGACGCGGTAACCAATAAGCTTACAGCTCCTAACATGTTCATTGGTTACCGCGTCGCATTTTGCGTCCAGTGTGCAGGAGCCATAATGGAGAACTTACATTTGTCCAATAACAAACATTGGGCGAGTTCAAGACGGCAATGCGGTTAGGTATGCCGAGCGATTGAATATGATTGGTTGGATTTATAAGTAATAATTAATTATGCTCATTTGCTCGGCGAGTAGGCTACCTGCTTTGTCAACTTGAACGCGCCCATTGGCTGCGTTCAGGGAGTCGATTGTACCTTGAAATGAGGTAAAAATTACAAAAGTAAACAAATTCACTGGGGTATTCATAATTTAATTGGTCAATACCTAGTAATCATTGTTCGCTTTTGTAATTTTCATCTCATTTCAAAATACACAATCGAGCTCCAGCAGAACAAATTATAAATTAATCAGTTAGAGCTTAGTAATTCTTTAAAATATGATTGGTTCTTACACTTATGCTTCCGGTACGGAAGCGCGATACGCGATATGTAATCAGTGTACAGCTTTACCGATATTCTCATTCTAAAGGTATACTGTCATTGGATATCGCGTATTACATGCGACTAACATTGCGTTGGTGTGTCGGAGCCATTAGAAGAACTCAGTAAAAAATCAGCAAAGAAATTGAATAAGAAATCGAATCGACATCGATTCCATTGTCATTTCTCACTGGGAATTAAAGGTAAAAACCAATGATATTAGAGAATTACTAAGTGCCTAAAAGTGCCTTTTCATGTTGATGTCTGACGCTTATTTTTAGAGTAATAATAAATGACGTAATCGAAATTAACTATTGATATTTGTCAATTTTTATCATGTGATCTGTTTTAATGCTAAAAAGAGTATTAAGTGTCAGCATGAAAAGACACCTTAATTGATTAATTTTCTCAGAGAGCAGAGAATCGATTGTGTATCTTAAAATGAGATGAAAATTACAAAAGTGAGCAAATTCATTAGTTATTAATCGATTAAATTATGAATATTCTAGTGGATTTGCTCACTTTTATAATTTTTATCTTATTTCGAGATACACAATCGATCCCCTGAACAGCGAACGCCATTCAATAATAGTTCTATTCGCGTTGCGAATCGCCAAAAATGTTCGCTCTTAAAATAAGATAAGTATTGGTCTGTTGCTTGCACATTTGCTTTAAGCATCTCTGTTTTTTTTTTCTTCGACTTGAATATATATATATTTATCTCATTTTAAGCGCAAAAATTTTTGGAGATTTTGAAATAGACCTTTAGAGAGCGAGAGTGAGAGAGAGAGAGGGAAGGAAAGGGAGAGGGGGAGGGAGGAGGGGAAAGAGAGAGAGAGATGCTAAGTGCAAAAAGTTTTTTTTTAAGGTCGAGAATATCTTTGACTAAAATCCTTAAAAGAGGTGTTTCTTTATTGAATATTAAAGTTTTGTTTGCATTGTTTGCACTTATTTTTTCTCTCAATATTTGGAATTAAATAAAATTACTAATATGTTTATAATCGATTAACATTTAAATGGAAGGATCAAATGTTATTAAAATTATTATCCTTTGTAACAAAATCTTTTTTAACCATTAGTTTCTTTAATTACACAGGCCCACAAAAAAAAGTACCTTGTGCTGGAGTGGAAATCCAGCTCTTTTTATGTATTTTAAGTCGCTGAATACGAATCTGACATCATTTTTTTCACTCTAGATTGAAAATTTACCCTAGATGGTCCTATTTTGTCAGATTCATATTTAGTGACTTAAAATACATAGAATAGCTGGGCCTCTACTCCAGCAAAGAGTACTTTTTTTTTTGTAGGTCTGTAATTATTAAATTGTTTTTAACAATTTATTTTCCCCTTAATTAGGACAGAAGGAAGTGTGTATATGGGAAAGTAAGTAAAAAATGCAATAGTAGGAATTATACTTTTATTATTTTATTATAAAGGACAGTACGTTACACAGACACATTTTTTGAAGGTACTGACGTGCAGTCTTAAAAGATTCTAAATAGATTCTGTACCCCTGATGTACATATTGTAGAAGACTATATTTATTCAAAAAGTAAAGATTTTTTTATTTGTCATAACAGAGATTTATGATATTTAGATCATATTTATGGAATCAAAGAAAAAAGGCATGTATTCCCTGATAGAGCGATCGTATGATATTTTTATCATGTTTTAGATATTTTTTTATATGTTGACTTGTCATTTCAGACTTTTAATGTAAACGAACTGTTCCATTAAAATTTAATTATTAGTCCATTAAAAACTATTAAAATTTGTGTGGAAGATTTAAAATAAAGTTAAAAAAAAAACATTTTTTTTATAACAGCTATAGCGTAGATGATGTCGAGTAGAAAAATGTTGGAAGCTCAGAGAAGGAGAATTAGGATATTCCCTACTTTGTTAAATTTAATATAATATGCATTTTCGATTAATAATTATGTGCGTAGCAAAATTAAATAAGACACTAGGTATGATAATTTAAAGACTAAAATATTATCGTCAACTCCACGCACAATACATATACCTATAATATTATCTATTGCCAGTCATTGGAATGCTTACATTACAAGCTAGTAATGAAAATGATGATTCGTTTTTGTTTTAATTTTTTTTTGAATGAAAAAAGTAAAATGGATTTCACTGATTTCGCATGAAATTGTGTTAATATATTATATCACTTATATTTGTTCCAGATCTATCAGTTATGTTTATTCTTTTTTTCTGATTGTTAGAATTGATTTACTACATACTACTAACGTTTCTCGATAAAACGTTTAATAGCATTAATTAGTCTTGTAACGTGTTAATATAATCACGAAATATTTATATAAATATACTTTGAATAGTCTTCGCAGATATTTTATATCTGCAAGACATTTTATGGAGAAAGCAAAAAAGTCATGTATTTCGAAAAATATTAGCAATAGAAAAAAAGTTAGAGATTAAAACCTTTTGGTCCCGTAGTCGCTATTACATAGACAAAAACTAATGTAATTATCTTCAACGGTAAAGAAACGTGTATAAATTTAAAGAGTATTCTTTTGAATTTATATAAGAGATTTTTACAAAAATAATTATATGATGCATTTTTTAAAACAACTTCTTACTTTACGCAAAGACAGGGACAATCATGTTTTGTATGCTTTAAAATAAAAAATCATGTTTAGTTTTTAGAGAGACTTTCTGAAATATCTTATAGAATTTATAAATCTTTAAATTATTAATTAAAGGATGATTTCTTTTTATTTATTGCAACAGAAATGTTGCTGTAGTTCTTTTTTGTATAGAAATTTTTTTGATACTTTTATTGCTTATCAGAAGAAGAATTGTGTGAATGCGTTAATTGACATGAAACAGGGCAATCTAGGAAATAGACATTACAGTGAGGATTGCATTACTCACTATATCACGAAAAGAATGTACTGTAGAAATGTAATACAGTTAAGTTGTTTTTTAAAAAATCTGATTGATAGACCTTTCATCTAGAGTTTTTAATAAAATGCAACGAATTAATATATTGCTTTTTCCTCTAACCCTTTTTCTATCTTTAAGGCTATTTAATATACACGACTAGTTTGTTTTGCAAAACTATTTGTATATGTACATTTATGAAGAAGATACAATGAAGTCTACAGTATATACATTTCATAAAGAAAATTCTTTTTTGAAAGAAAGATGGATGTAGCATGTAATCCACAAACGACACATCCACCCCCCTCCCCCCTCCACACACACACGCACACACACACACACACACACACACACACACACACACACACACACACACACACACACACACACACACACACACACA
>NW_017305135.1:287902-304127 GCF_001594115.1 Trachymyrmex septentrionalis
TGTGGAATATACATCTATCTTTTTTTTAAACAGAATTTTCTTTTTTATATATTCTACTATTTCCAATTGTGTACGTGTGTGCGCGCGCTGCTTTTTCTATCGAACAGTTCCATCAAATAGTCATACTATCTAATTTGTCACGGATATCCAATTTACACGATTAGCTTTAATTGCACCAACGGTATTAGAGAGAGTTAGTATAAAGAATCTCGTACTAGCGATTGCTATTTATTAATTTTCATATCAATTGTTTTTACGTTATAATTTTATCGTTAATATCGTTAATAATAATAATAATAATAATAATATTATAAAGTGTTTTGTTAATCAATAATAGCATTAATCTATGTCGATGTAGCCAATCTTTAGATGAGAAATTACGAGAGATTGCGTGTGTTTTAAAATATATTGCACACGTAAGAGGATATTTTTCCTGGAAGATCTTTCTAACACAAATAGAAGATTTACAAGTTCGGTCTCTTGCGGCGCATTGTGCCCAGAGCTGACCAAGCCGTAATCGTAGCCGGATTTTACCCCACGCTGCTTTTTATGAACTTTTCTTCAAAAGCTCGCGTGGGGTGACTGAATAGAATATATATATATATATATCCGCAAGGTATTAATTTGCTCGTTAGTATGATTATGCGAGCAAAAGTCCAATAATTTATTTTAACCGTGACGATATGAAAGCAGCTGTTACGAAAAATCCATGTTAAGTACATGCTTCCTGTACATATTTCGCGATCTATATTCATTCGTGGAGCTGTTGTTACATTCGCTAACGACGTTTCTCCTTTCTGCCGCGTCTTGGTGATGATAAATCGTAGTCTTGGAATATATTGAAGCACTGAGTATTCGTGATGATCTCTCTTGATATTTTTCAGTTCGCGATGAGTTCAAGTCGCACGGAACGATGTCTTTCAGTTTCTTTTTTGTTTTCAAAGTTAATTTTTGCAGATCACGTTTCATTTACTCACGCATCACGGAATCGAATCGCTCGTTCCCGACGTGGCCCCGTTCGGGCCGTTGTGTGTCGTCACATACCGCTGCTAGGGAGACCACTTCCGGGCACGCATATGCCACCGTCGCTGCTCTGACTGACGCTACTATAGCTCACATTACTCGCTTGTCCTCCCGTTGCCATTCCGGAGATATACTGAAACAAAGGAGTTACAATTAATGTTTCTATCACGTTAATTGTTCGGCATTTGAAGAATGATTCGTCGCGACAAGAACCGAAGTATAACTAATTAACAGTTAGATTTTACACATTTTATAATATATAAACTTGTTATATTCTCCTTCACTTCTCTAGAAACATACTTGCATACGTACGTACATACATACATACATACATACATACATACATGTATCTTTCGATTGGGACAAAAATAGATTTTCGATAACTAACAAAGCAGTGAATTTACACAGAATAGAATTTTTTGCATTCGGCTGTTTCGACTGTTCGTGCGCTTTATCATTACAACGTACTCTATATTCCAATGACACACATTTTTTTTGTCCTTTACTCTTAAAAATTAACGTGTCCGCCATTCGCGAGTGCTTAGTGCGTGAGAAGTAAAAAGCTATGGATTATCATTGACAGTCGACATTTATAGGTAGTATAAATTTGTAATAATTTAATTTGTGAGACGACTCTCGACACACACAAATCCAGATATGTGTCTTACAATAAATCTTACCGTTCCGTTCTATTGTACTTTTTTATCGTACCGAGTAGGAGTTTTTCAATTCGCAATCGTTAAGTTTGTATTGTATTTTCTTACAGACTCTGCGTTTGTTTTCTATGGAAACCGAACACTTTAATTTATTCGACGGGACGACTAGCTCTCCTGTCGTCGTCCTAGGGACAATCGATCCATCGGCTTCGCCTCAAACGCAACCAATCTCTCCGCGCTCGTTGCTTCCCTTTAAAGGTCGCCACGGATCAGCGACAAGCTTTACACTTCACGCTCATACCCCGTGTACACATGGCTTTGCGCCGAATCGTGCGAATAGTGCGGTCGAAGAGACAACCCCAGCTGAATAGGGAGAGGGTCTAAGTGGTTAAACGGTTTTTCGATAGCTCTTGGCCGTAAAGCAAATCATTCAATATTCGGTCAGCCGTGAAAAAAATGCCACCGCAAATGCGGACGAGTCGAGTTTCAAATTTATAGTTTACCGACAAAGTGCCGAATAAAATAGTTAGAACGGATGGACGTTGTCCATATATTCGCCAAACATTCGTGTTTATATATATTTTCCAGACTGCTCGCCTTTAAATAATAAGATAAGATAGCGTAATTATTCGGGGTAATCGACATTTTCGCGAATGTAACCGATATTGCTAAGAATAATTTGTTAAAAAGAATTTATTGTGTACTTCGTGCTAATCTGAGAAAAGAAATTTATAGATTTAGGATGTTACGTATATCTATAACAAAGAATAATTCACGAAGAAAGTACAGTTCATGTGCTCGCTTTAACACTTCCGTCCTGTCTGATCCTGCCACATGGGATAGTGACCGTATCACAGAGTTTTCTCGTTTGTTCTATCGGGTGTTGAATTCCCCAAGGTCAGATGATGCTCCTTATTTTTGTCTTCTCCCACTTTTATCCGATATATCCCGTGTGCCCGCGAACTCTTCTTCTGGTAACGCGACCGCGAAACTAAAAGTATCTATGTAGGTTATTGGAGATAGTACGAGGTCGCACGTTTATTTTAGATTTTTCAAACGCGGACATATATCAATTTTACTTTATATCCATGATATAATATCTTGTCTTTTGGTATGTGTAATTACGCGAGTACTGGATGATTTATGATCGTCACACGTTTTTATCACCGTCATCAATTCCTTATACATACTCTCCGTATACATAAACGGTGGATAAATGTAACTTCTGACAATCGAAATATTCTATAAAGATATTTAAAATTTTTAATTATGTGTTTGCATTCCAGTTGCTTTTCCTTTTTTGTTTGTTGTACGTAGAAATATGAAAATTAGATACTCAAGTAAGTAGTTTGAATGAAAAGCTGAAACGTTTTATAGAATTACGAGCGTTTCTAATATCTGTACTTGAATTCTTTATGTCATCAAACTTTTACATATTTCAAACAGCACGCTTCATGGTCCTTGATCACAAGCGAATTTTCAGAGGTAATTTGTTCGAAATATAAATATATGAAATCTTACACGCGAAATATCCACGAGATTTTGTGTAGCGAGATAGATAAAATAATTTTTGGGTTCGTCGGCTTTCATATCACAGGGAAACCTTACAAAATCGAAAGGGAAATAAATATGCGCGTATATTTTGTTTTCCATTAAAATTCCGATTTGTTATTCAAACTATATTTTGCCGCTAGTTGAAAGTTACGGTTATGAAATTTGCGACTGTTTACGTGTTTGTGCAGTTATTTTTATGTTTACAAAAGTTTAGAAAAATCTTTCGTATTCGCGATACGGCAATATTAAATCAAAATTGCAAGATGCCCAACGCATTGACATAGTTCTATTATTATAACTGTTAACGCTCGTATCAGACTAGAGTTTTGATTAATCAAATTCAATCTTAATCTCAATTTTAATCTCTAATTTGATATGGGCATTAGCACATGTTTTGTTATGATCGTATTATTTGGAAGAAAACGGCTAGTCTGTAAACCGAAATTAAAAATACGAGACATCACCTTTCAAGAAAACTACCAGAAGTGAATACCCGAGGACGAGGAAAGTATCTATAGATCAAGAAAGTGCATCCTTAGATAATGAATAGTGCCATGTGCAGGTGCAAGTATTTAAAATCAAATGTCACATTTACTAGTAAAAACATACCGAGAATTTATATTCTATTAGAGAATACGTTGATGTTCGTTGATGCTCGTTGATCATTGATATATAAGGGTTTTGGAAAACGGACAGAGGATCGTGATTACTTGGAATTACCAATAGTTAAACTATATACTGCTTTGTCTATATTGCATTAAGGACGAAGGATAAGCGATAAACAGAAATAAAGAAAAGGTCTCGAGGGATTCCACGATCAGCGATCGATGACCAGCTCGCGATGATATTCCGTTGTTAAATGTAGGTTTGCTCGCCGGAATTTTCTCGACTTCCCCGTACGTGATGAAGGGAATACGCGGAGTAGTATCGTCCGGATGCGAATTTCTGAAAAAAGCAATATACTGGATACGTTCCCTAGTAGTTAGCATTGATAGTACCCTGTCGTCGGAATTGTTAATTAGATTGTGACGTGTGACGCCTCGCTCCTTTCAGGATTCCTATTGACGCTTATTAATCGAAAGTGTAAAATATACATTTCTATTATATTATTACGTCAGCACATATTAAACAGAATATAGGTGACGTATCGTAAACACTTTAATAAGAAATTGCTAATAAATGTATCATGCGGTAGTTATATTATACAAAACTATATATGGAGGGAAATGGTTTGTTAATAATATAATTCACCGCACTTTTTACTGTGAAATTGCAAGTACGTGCTATTTAACAGCTATGTTGTAATATCTATTACTATTAACTTGGAAATTGTTTATTTCTCTTTCTCGAATTTTTATCTTTCCTTAGTACAATAAACTAATTTGAACAATGCACTAACAAAATTTTTAACATTTGATGTGCACATTCCTTTAATTGGTTTAATACTTAGTTAAGTCATAGTAAGGGTTCATGCGTATAATTAGTTGCATTTCTACCAAAAATGTAGAATTTCTTCGATATTTCTTGATGCAAATTGTAAAATAATCAATTACATTATACTTTTCGTTTGAATCAAAATGCCTGTTCCGATTTTTTCAGCACACACTTTTAATATTGTTTTTATTTGTAAATAAAATGCCTTTATAATTTAAATTATTTATGCAAGGGTAATTAATGAGGGGCATTAACACTAGATGTGTATGAATTTAGACAAGATTGTTCTAGCAATAAATAGAAATGGACCCAAATTAACAATTACTTTTGGGGCTATGCTATTCAACATTCTAATGCTGCTTGCTTTAAATTAATATTCATTCAAAAAGCAATGGATGTGTATATATAACACAATTTTAACTCACCTGACTTGGTTTACATCTAAACGCTGGCTGATATCGCCGTTTCATTTTTCTGGGACAACAATAGCACAGAATTCTTACGAAAGCTCTGAAATAAAAAATATCATGTCTTACACCACTGTCAATTAAATTGCAAACGGTGTGATGATGCTATGAAAATATTTATTTGTATAATTTTTATATTTTCTTTATAAAAAATAGCCATGAATCATCCTGCATCCTGCAAATTAATACCTTAATCAAATTTGCGTTATATGCCGCGGCGACGTGGACAAGTGCTACGTTATGCAATGTCACGACGCAATGTCGTGACGCCAAATGTGGCTTTTAACATCAGGATTGCATGACTGCTACATTTTTTTCAAGTATCGTGTATACGAATATTTGCATAAAGACTATCGGTGAAAATGTAACACATGTGATCAATGCTTGTATGTGCATTGCCTCATTTCGATATGGTAGTGTAAAAGAATTCAAAATCTTTTTGAACCTATTAAAGAATTTTTTAATACCTGATTTTAGATAGAGAGTCTCGTTGTTAATAATTCAATTTTTAATTATTTAAAAACAAACCATACACAAATACATCATATTTGTAATATAATGCACGCTCATATATATAATGTATCGATGGTATAATGGATAAGTAGTCCACGTCGCGTTAAATGGATGATAAATAGATTATCTTTCTAATGATTGCATGAACGTGGTATTACGTGATATTTGCATTCTTTGCTCCATCTATGGTATTACGTTTTCGCAAATTGAGTATCCGAGTAGTACATTACTCGGGGCATCGGTGCACCGCACTGTACTTCGAAGTAGTTGTTGATGTAATACGCGTAAACTAACGACTAATTGTAAGTGCAATAGTCCAGACGACATGGATAATACTAAATTTGACTTTCATCTGCTGCAAGATTATTCACGTTGCATATTTTTTATTACGCTAATGTTCATCACTCTCGTTACGACGGTATCGTCACAGCATACAACCGATCGATCTATTATTTCGAAGAATTTTACGGAACGCCAAAATCAATGTGACAGAACATTGAATTATTTAATACCTTGTACGGCGACATTTATCGAAGAATATTTCGACCATCCGGAACAAATTTCATTTTTACTACCCGATGTGCTGGAAGACGTTTCCGCTGTCATAGAACTGTTGATGAACGAATTACGCGTGACAAGCGTTACTTACTCATTAAACGTCAGTCTGATGAATAAAATGGAAACATACGATACTTTGACAAATGTTGTTATTCTATTGGAGAACGGAATCGCTTTCGAAACGAACAATTTCTCCTTTCTCAATGATTGTGAGTACAATTGCGATTTTATAGTAGTGCTAACGAATCTGTTCGCCGATGAAGAAAGCTTCCTGATAGAAGCTGATACGCTAGTACAACAAATGTCACTGCGATCGATTTTTAAGCTCCAGATATTGGCGTCAGTCGGAGATTCGGTTCTGCGCGCCAGTAGCCTTTCAGTTCGGACCAACGATTCGTACGCACTTGCCAAATCAGCACTTTCAGGCAGATGTGAACAGGAAGCTTATATTGCAATTCGATGGCAGGATTTCACAAATAAAGCGGAACTATTATTCGGTGCTAATACCGTGAATGCGGCCATGTTCGATAATTTTCCATTCACGGTTCTCGAGAACGACACTAACCATTTGAGATTCGGTGGAGTAGAAGGCTCAATGGTGGAAGAAATTGCAAGTAACTTGAACATCAAGCTGAACAGACAGCCGATTGAATCGTCACCTCAGATTCCGATCAGTGCAGAGATATATCTGAGACTTCATAACGCGACTAACGATTTAGTGTTTGGTGGTATCTTGTGGAATTCAAGCCGAAAAATGACATATACCACCTGTTATGGTATGGTGCATATTTCGTGGATGGTACCGGTGGAAACAAACGTTTCTCTACGTGGTTTGATAGCTCCATTCAACCAGAATATTTGGTGTGCTATATTTTGCGTTTTAATTATTGGTGGACTCGTAAAACAATTTTTTATTCGTGAAATTACATTTTTGGATATCGCAGCATTGATTTTCGGCGTAGCAGTGTCTCAGCCGAAAAGAACTTCCAGCAGAATTCAATTTATATCTTGGGCATTATTCGGGTTTTTTCTCACGCAACTATATCTAGGATCGTTAGCTGATTATTTAATTAGTACATCGGATATGCAGATAGAGACTATGGAGGAGATAGCTAAGTCAGGATTAACTCTAGGTGGGACTCAGCAATTCGCGAATTTGTTACAAACACCTGATAACGATGACGTTGAGCAAGATAACGTTGACCGAATAATTCGTAAGAATTTTCATGTTTTGAAACGTCACGAATATATTAATCAATTCGAGGAGATTGTGAAGGAAGGAAATAATAGTTTAGCTCTTCTCGTAATGTTGAACTTGACAAATCATCACCGCGGTTCTAATATAGGATACGGTCATATTACAAAAGAAACTGTGGGCAGTTATCCATTGGCCTTTGTCACCCGGCGAGGTTTTCCATACTTGAAAGAATTTAATTTCAGGATCCAAATACTCGTTCAAGTTGGTCTTGTGGAATATTGGTCAAACATGGCAGCATTGCAAAAAAATTATTTCATCAAGGAAATAGAAAACAATTCCAAACTTGATATCAATGATATCGCACCGGCCTTCTTCCTTTTGATCATGGGATATCTTGGTGGATTCTGCCTGCTGATTATGGAAGTTATTTTTTATCCATCCAAATTGTTGTCATAAATTCATTGTCTAACGCTTTTATATAAATAGATGATTTGTTTGAATTATCTCTTGCGATTATTGTACACTTTTAATTCTAAACACATGAACATATCTTATTAATTGTTGCATATGAGTCTCTTCTTTATCCAACATTACTGTTCAATAAATTCGTACAATGCGGTGCCATTCTTTCATTTTTGATGGAATACCGGAACATTATAATTTATTGCTTATTATATGTAGCGTATTGTATATTATATTACGCGTAGCGAGCCTGGAAAATGCAATTCGAGAACATATATGCTCGAAGTACACTTTTCATCTTATTAAAAAATAAAATTTCCAGTAAAAAAGTTTAATCTTGCATTTTTTTATATTTACTCTTTCGCGTTTACTACATTTTAGATCATGCTTTGACGTTCAATATATCTGTAGAATATCTCAAGTCCGTTATATCTCTTTTTTTATTTATCTATTTTTTTAAACCAGACGTTTTTATAAAAGGTTAGTATATTTACGTCTTGTCTTATCAAAACTTCAGAGTCCAACATTAAGTGGTAATTTGAAACATGCCATATTTATAATGAGATTATCTCGGTTGAACGAAATATGAAAAAAGTAATGTATAATTTCATTTATTTATACATGATTTCGTAATAAATATTTTATTTTAATTGCACATTATGAGACGATATTGCTAACATTCAATAGTTTTAAGGATAATATTTTTATCACATATTCGCTGAAATTTCTTCTCGGTTATACGATAGCTATCCTGGCTCATTAACTGTTCATAATAAGTCTATCGAGATTCCGTGGAATATTTAACTACGTCTCCTAGATAAAATTGCCTCGCGGCGAGTTAATTAGAAAAGTTCCCGGCTAATTTCATTAAACCTCTCTCTGTTTATCTTGTTGAAGGAGTAAAACTTAAAAAGCAAAATGTCGATTTTAAAATTTACGTAATGACATTATTAGCTGTGATCTATTAAATTAGTGATCTATTAATTTGGTGTAAACAATTTTCATGTCTACTATATAAAGTTCGTAATAGTTACAATAAAGTCGAAATGAAATTATTACCAATGACTTTACGTGTAGCAATGATAGTTTTGGTAAAGAAAATATTATATTAGGTTAAGTAAAAAGTCATCGCGTATTTTTTAGCTCAAAGTTGTATATACAATATCTTCGTCAATAATGAATGAAATTCAAATTTAAAAAAAGGGTTTTAAAGCTTGAAATCTCTACTTTTAAAAGCTTATCACATTTTTTAAGTTTATATGAGTTTGATCATTTTTACATACCAAAAACTACGAGCTGAAAAAGACGAAAAATTTTCTTCTCACTTTGTGGATTTGTAACGTGTCCAAAACGAATTTGAGAAAATTTTCGATTACCTATCGTGAAAGCTTGATACTTTCTCTACAAAATCGTTTTTTTTAAATATTCCTACGACTTTTGATTACTGAGTTATCGTGGATTAAATAAAAAAATTATTTTTACTTTAATTGCTCATAACTCCATTAAAAATTGTCGTATCGTATAATTTAAAAAAGAGATTTTTAATGCTGAAACTTTACTCTATCAAGATAAATTTATATTGTTGATAAGAAAGTAATTGCGGTTTTTACTGATAGATGTCTTTTAAAAAAACGCGATGACTTTTTACTTAACCTAATATGTATATTTTTATTATTTTAAGCTTCTTATATTGTTTATATAATAAACGTTATGTATTAAATAATTACTTAATTCATGGCCTATTATATATACATATGAGGTACAATATTTAAATACGCTTTTTTATAAGTATTTATGTTCCGAAAAATTTGAAAATATTAATTTTTACTTTACTATTCCGTATCGAATTTCGTATTTGATTAAATGTGATATCGCTTATCCAATCCTGCATACGATTGATCGTTATTGGATATTTCGACAGAATTTTACTTTTAAAGAATACGTTTTTTAAATGAAAATATTATAGATGCAATATTAACATTATTGGATTCTAAAATTTTAATATTATGTATTTTTACAGTGATAATGTTATAGAAATGTTAATGCTTTCATATTAGTCTGATTAAAAATTAATTATACGCTAAAATAACATTATTTAAAAATAAATTGTGTGTTACTTATATATATAAAATTTCAATTTCGATCGCAATTTTCTATTACTAGTCAATTTAGTATTCGATACAAGCATGCGAATTAATATATTGTTCTTAACTATTAGGAAATTGATATTTAAATATATTATTGCGCATTTTTCTGAATTTTATAGTCTTAGCATGATATTGCATAAAATCTAGCATAAGTATACAATAAAATATATAATTTCTGTAATTTTTGATCAATAAAATAGAAATAATACAAAAGTACATATATGTGTAACGTCAATTTCTATTTTCTTCTCGTATATGAGTGTTCATAGTTACTCTTTTGATTAATACGGAAGAGCAACAGGACGAAAGGAAGACAAGTTAATTCTATCCTTTTTATATCTATCCTATTACACGATCGATCATACGATCGGATTACGGTACGACGTTATTCGACGATATTCTATGGACTTTTGTACGAGCGAAAAAGTCAAAGAGCAAGATGGCATCGTTAATCAGAGAGAATCCAAGCGTGATTTCCGGTCATCGGGTCAATATATCAGCGACAAAACGAACCAAACTGCAGACGAAAGGTACGGTATACTACCGTATACCCGATTGGCGCGAATGTTCGTGTAATCAGCTATTGGCGTTGAGTTTACGTTCTAATGACAGTGAAGCGTTCTGTCGAAATGCAATCTGGAGCGCGCGACATACCATATCGGAAATAGAGGTCACGATATCATAATGAATATCAGCATACTAACAAATCTTCGACTATTTGTATTTTTCAGCGATTTTATTCTATAATGAAATGGCGTTAATTACTTAGATGCTAATATGTATAATATAATGATCTACAATATAATTTAATGCACTGTTGTTTTATAAGCGATATTTAAGCAAAAACACATTCATATACTTTGGATATTTAATTCATAGACAGTACTAGTGGATAATTTGTGAAGAATTGCTAAAAGAAGTTGTAAGAATTGAGAATGGACACGCGATTTGTGAAAATTTAAAGATTAATCGAACTGATAAAATTTATTTCGCGCATAATTCGAGAGAATGTCGATAGCGAATAACCGAAAAGAATGAGAAAGTCCGCATAAAATACGTAGGAATATATGCAATTTGGTATCCGACGGAGCCAAATCTACGCTGTTCTCTTCGAATTTTGCGCTTTACGAAAACATGTAATTCAAGCTGAATCAAAGTTTATAGAGAATCAAACTAATTGTAAGATAATGAAGTTAAGAAAGAGAAGTAGGAAGCCGAAGAAGTACTATAGAGTGGGCTCCGCAACTACAATTTATAGCTACGACTTACTAAGCCTGATCTGGTGCGATCTTCTTCCACCCTCCACTTTCGTTCCTACCCTTTTTTTACTTATTGCTTTTAGTCAGGCAAGTCTCTTCATTTTTAGTAACAAGTAACGGCGAGATATATACAGACGTTTTGGCGCCGGAAGCGAGGCGACGCGACGTCTCGACGGTGTTGAATCGAGATCTTGGCCACTGTGTACTGCGCCATTTATATGGATCTCGTTTTCATTTTTTTATTTTTTTTTTTCGCGACATGGATATTCCGCATCGTCGATCGCAAGAGGACTCGTTAAGGAAAAGTCAATTACTTAACAAACCTTGGCATCCTTTCGATTTTAATCCATTCAAGATATAACGATATAAATTCTCATGTGAATTTATTTAGAAAATTAAATCAATTCCATAGTTTAACCCTTTGGTATATACATATGTACAATTCGATGAACTAGATATTATTGATTTATTGATTTTATAAAGAGCGAATTGTAGAATGAACGTATGAGGTGTGGCATTCAACTATAAAAAGTGATTAACTAAACTGTTCCCTCTATACTATATTGTACAAAAAACTTTACTACAAAACATGTTTATTTTTTCTATCCTTTTTACGGATTGTGTACACTATAGATAATATAATGCCTGCATTCTCTCAGTTGCATTATGTTGAATAAAAATAATGAAAGACGTAGATTTTTATCGCGCTATGCGGCTATAGTTATCATATTTTTAATATAAAATTTGATAAAATAAAATACTAATAAAAATTTTTATTTAATCTGAAGAATCTCAAAAATAATAAATTTTATTTTTAAAATTGCGAGAGAAAATAATTGCTAATGACGCAATTTTCAGTATTCCAGACATTTTTAATGAAACTCGAATTGTGCTTTTTTCTTTTCTTTTATTTATTATAAATAAATTGCATCATATATTTATGACAAATTGCAATTACTGAATTAATTATTAGCCAATTATTGTAGATAAGTATGCTTCTCTTTAAACTTTCATGTTCTTGAAAAGAAACACATACCGCGCAATACTTCCTTTCCGATCAATTAGAATACAAAATATAATATCAACGTAATTAAATTGTAGCAAAATAAAATTATTACCAATTTTATTGTCGTTTAAAAATCAAGCTATCATATCTTATGATAAGATGTAATACAATACATATATAAGATGTGCTATTGTACACGAATTTATGCTGGCTATATTAAATAGAAAAGATAAAACGTATATTATTCAAAATTCAAAAAACTGGGTTCAGAAATATGGATGATGCTAATTTACGAAATAATAACGAAAGATCGGTTATCCTTGAATTCAGAATGTTTTTATGAGATTGGTGACCTAATTTTGCTCAGTCCACTAGTTAATAGAATAATGTCTGCTTCTTCCTTTTCCTTTTTTCTTTCTTTTCTAAATCTAGACAAACTCTGATTTGTATCTTTTTTTATATGAATATATATTGTTTTTTAATGTGTCGACAGTTTTATTAAACTTTTCTTTAATCTCGGTATTGCACATTGCAATTCATTTTTGTTTAATCGATTGATCTTGATCACGTAATACGTAATGTGAATTTATTATAGTAATATATGTATATATTATCATATTTTTTGTTAAAATTTATTAAATGCCTAATTTCTTCATATCTTACATACAAATACACACACACACACACACAAAAC
The DNA here is from genome assembly GCF_001594115.1 of Trachymyrmex septentrionalis. Classification (NCBI taxonomy): domain Eukaryota; kingdom Metazoa; phylum Arthropoda; class Insecta; order Hymenoptera; family Formicidae; genus Trachymyrmex; species Trachymyrmex septentrionalis. The sequence goes on from NW_017305135.1 coordinate 300,874, forward strand.
GTATCATAAAAAAGAAGAACAAAAAGTATTCCTAGGCGTAAGAAAAAGCAGTGCCAAGTGAAAAGAAAAATAAGTTTGAAATGTAATATTGTAAGATAAATACAACTTTATACAGTGATAGATTAAAATGATAGAGTAATAACCTTATCTTTATGCATCGTTTTCATGTTTTATCACAGATTATTTGATGGAACGCAATGGACTTTTTTTTTTATGTTAGCTTATAGAAATGTAGACAAAGTAGCGTTGACAGAGAGATAAAATAATCCATGCGATATATAATGTGAAGTAAAAGTTTGAAAATGTGAAATTTGGGATTTTGCGAACTCGGAGAGGCAGATTACTCTTTCGCTAGTAATGTCGCTTTTGTTTGAGTATGACCAATTTGTACATTTTTAATCTTTTTAAATAACGCTATGATTTTTAAATTCTTGAATAATTTAAATATTTCTTTATAAATTAACTTTTCAGTGTTTTGTGTGTATTTTGAATCTTGATGTACAAAATCTTTTTATTTTATTTTTTTATTTTTTATAATTTGTTTCATCATGGAAAGTCTCGAAAGAATTCACATCTATTTTAGTTGAAGCGGAATGGAACGTGTACCTACATTCGCATTCTCTCTGTATACTTGTAGAAACTTTTAATTACATCATACTCGAAAGGTCTTCTCGTTAATTTAATGAGAAACTCTCGCAAATGTATTGTCCTCTACAAGATAAAGAACAAGTCGTGGTAAATTACACAGTAAGTTAAAAATTTAGTCAATTCAAACTTTTATACCGTTCTATAGGTTGTGCAATCAATAGTAATGGATTAGAGTTGGTGTAATAATGTATTGTAATCAAAGTTATGAGTTTATAGCTAATATCGAGATATAAAGGAAAGGAAAAATCCCTATTATAAGATACCGAGTTCATTTTGGGTAAGTGCTAGATGTTTATAGGAAGAATTAAAAAAAATAATAAGTCATTTTGAAGAGAATTTAACAAACTTTAAGATAACGTTCCATAAAATTTAATTCAAATATCATTTTTTTTTAAATTAAAGAAATGTAAAAAGTGAGCAAATCGCAAAGTCAAAAAATTGTGCTCCGTAATATGAGGTGCTCCGAGAAATCGATAGAAAAAACGCAAAATATTCATATCAGTATTGCAATTAAAAAACTTTATTTGATGTTTCTAAAATACAAACAAACACAGGTAGCGTGCGCGAAAAATGAGTATGCGATAGATTATACCCAGAACTCGTTTTCAGGTAGTTGGAATCAAGCATCACCGGTATAGACACTCGACATTCATTCCGGTTGTCTTTTTTGTTATTGTACAGTAACATTTATACTTTAGCAATGATTTTCACTATTAACATAGTAGCATGGATTATTTCATACTAGGAATACCCTAGCTATCTCATATTATGATTTCCACGCCTGATGGTTTTACAATCATCAAATCTAACTTCTGTAATTAAACCATTCAACATATCTCGTATTTTTCTATTAGTACGACCTTATTATATTACTACATGAAGAATTTATTGCTAAATATTTATTTATTAAATAATAAACAAAGTTTAAATGCTCACATCTTAATGAAACTTGAAGACATCCAAATTCTAAAATCTTGTTTTACAATGACTACAGGCATCTAATAATGAATTTTCTATTAAATAGTTTTCAATCCAAGAGCAATAAATTCATGGTGGAACTAATAGATAGCGTTTATTAATTTAGCAGAAACGTCGCTATTTCATATTAGATGCCTATCTCATAATAGAGATTTTTCCTCTAATTCCACGTTATTAGATATTATTGTCGCAATATTATTGTCGTTTGATAAGCATCTGATTGGTTGTTTTGGCAAAATTAATCGTTAATTATCATAACTAGTTCACCTTTTAATGAAGATTCGCTGTAATCGCGCGTTGCCTATACTTGGAATTTTACATTGCATATTAAAGATATTGGAGAAAGGATTACCTAGACTTTGTCTAAACGCGACTTGATTATAATTATCTCAGTGCGGAGGTGTTTCAGGAAACGTAGGATATGGATCAGTGCAATAGGTTGCCCTGTATGTATTCTTTTGTTTGGATAAAACGGCTACTTTTCTGTAAACAATAAATACATCAGCGAGTCATCTTCGTTTTGTCTTTTGTTGTTATTGTTGAGCTCATTGTTCTTTAAAATTGTCGACTTCTTTTCACGTATAAAGTCGCAATTGTTTCTTTTATTAATATCCGCTTGTTTGGAACGATCGAACTATCCATTTTACGACCTAGAAGATAGGTCCTCACAGCCTTGTATGCCATAAAGAAAGCACGCGGTCTATTGATTTTACATTTACCTGGATGCATGGAGTAAATATCCGTGAAGCGTGATAGTTACACGTGGGATTGCTGTACACAACGTCGTTTGGCGTCAGCCAAACCGTATCAAATCTATTCAACGTCAGTGTTACATCGCCCCCATCGAGTAGTGTAATTTGCTTCGCACGCGATTCACGATTTAACATGCGAACGTGTCCACGTGGTGCGATAGATCAGTGCGTTAAATCGATTGCTCGCTACTTGCGAGGAAATCCTGTTTTCCTAAGTATAGTTTCTTATTCCCAAAATTTCTTATTTCAAAAATATAAAGAATGTATTTACGTATGTCGAACATTATATATTTACATATTTATTTCTTTCGATAATGTGTGCTGCAACGATCTCTTTTTGTTCGTAGTTTCTACTTTGTCGTTAACTTATCAAATTCTTTTACGGTTTTTTTCTTTTTAATTTATTATATCACATATTAATGTTTTATAAACACGTTAATATTGCTGCTGAATAGAATAAAAGTTAAATAAGATTAATAGACAGTTTCATCGTTTTACTATTTCTTACTTTTTGTTTTGTAAATACATATCAAGTTATTTCGAGAAAAGCTTATGTATAATATATCACAAGATTTGATGCGAAGAAAACTGTAAAGAAAATTCTCAATTGCCATAGCTGCTATTAAGTCGAGAAGATATTTAAGATGATAAATGCTTTTCACGAGTACCTTTTTGGTAGCGCTCGTAAAGGGGAGAGAAGAAAATACGGGACCGTTTCTGAAAACTTCAGGTTCATTTCGCGCGGACGAATAAAAGTAATTTGCTAAAGGGTCTCCGCCTAATCCACCCACAATCCCGCTAGCCAAATTCTCTTTTCCTGTCTTCGTGGAAAATCCCTACCGTATATACGTCCTACACCTTGTATATACTGTGGCT
>NW_017305135.1:304204-320733 GCF_001594115.1 Trachymyrmex septentrionalis
TATATATATATATATATATATGTGTTTTAAATGGAGATAGCTCCGCAGGGTTGACTTAAAATCGATCTAGAATCTCACGAGTGCCCTCTTTTACGGGTTTTCTTTCTCTCCTTGAAAAAAATTACCCTCTACATAGTTGATGGTTCGCTTGATAGCATATCCTATGTGGTTGGTTGGTACGACGACTCGTAGGGAATAGAATAGATATCTGTATTAGGATAACGGTGACAATTTGGTGATGTCGAGTAACGTCAGAACGTGGTGATTGATTGTAAACTACATCCCGCGCTCATAAATCGGTGCATGATAGTGACATGTAAGCGCGTTAATATTCTAGTACTATTGCGCATTATATTTGTTATGTACAGTATGAACGTAGACACGGAACGAACGAAGATAATGGTAAACCTGATGATGCATGCATGTCTATCTGGTCTATCACATTAGCCGCAGCATCTACTATACTATTAAAGAGATGAATATACCTTGCTCGGTATCGTAGGTACGAATTTGTACGTTTGTAACAGAACATTTTCAACGTATGCATAACTCTGATACAATGATGTCGGCCATGTACAACATACTTGATACGAGTAATTAAAAATAATAATGAATTATCATATATGATATGTTAACAAGTGCGTTAATATGAAAAAGAAAAAAATGGAAAACGGTGCATGCGAAAAGTATAATTTTAATTCGACAATTCTGATTTCGGAAAAATAATTAACTACGCACAAAAACTCACCTACGAAAATCTCTGCTCCAGCAGGCGTATATCACGGGGTTCATTCCGCTGTTAATCCAGCCGAGCCAAGTGACGGCCGCAGATACGATTTCTTCCTGCCATATGCACCTCGTGCAGAATCCCGACCATAGATTCACAACGAAGAACGGTAGCCAGCAAATAATAAATACACCCATGACGATACCAAGGGTCTTCGCCGCCTTTTTCTCCTTGGCGAACTTGGCGAGTTTACGCGAGAGGGAGAAATTTTTTCCTAGGTGTTGTTTATTGCTGATCCTCGCGGAGGGCACTCTGGTGAGACCGTTGTTGTGAAGAGCCGTTAACGGCTCCTCGAGATCTTGCAGGTCTTCGGGTGTGCTCGAGGCGGTGCGAAAAAGATGCCTGGCGTCGGTGTTGGTGGTTGTACCGCCCCGATGTATCCTCAACGTGAGTTCGAGCTCGCCCGAGGCCATCATCACCTGCTTCGTGCCGAGTTTTAGACTCCTCGTCTGTATCACGGCGGCGCGATAGATTCTGTAATACGTGAATACCATCACGAATAGCGGCAGGTAAAAACTGATTGTCGACGAGAATATCAGGTAACCGAGATTCTCCGTGAAGGGACACTTGTCTTCGGGCACTTGCTCAGTACGAACGGCACGCCACCATGCTATCGCGGGAAAAGAGATCGCACTCGAACAGATCCATACGATCGCGATTAGGATCGCGGCGCGCTTCCTACTCATTCGTGTCGGGTACGTAAAGGGATCGGTGATCGCCCAGTAGCGGTCTAGACTAATAACGCACAAGTTTAGAATGGACGCGGTGGAGAAGAGAACGTCGAGCGAGCGCCAAACGTCGCACCAGTCCGTCGTGAACAGCCAACGGTTCTCCAATACCTCGTACACCGCGCTAATTGGCATCACTACGAGTCCTACCAGGCAATCGGCACAAGCCAATGAAGTCACGAAGTAGTTCGTAGCTGTGTGCAAATGCCTCTCTCGGAATACCGCGAGAATCACTAACGAGTTGCCGAAAACGGTAGCTACGGAGAAGAGCAATAAAACGATCGCGAGACCGATTCGATCCGTGGCGAGTTCCCAGAGATCCTCATAGGTGTGATTATACGACGGATAGTTCGCGTTATAAAAGCTTCTATCAAGATCGTTGTTTAATGCATGTACCTCTTCTTCCCAGTTCAATAGATAGATCTCGCTGTCATTCATGTTTTACCGTGCGCAGCCGTACCACTACGACGGTCTTTCGACCATAATCACCCCGACGTGCGATTGTCCAAGGATCTTGACCCTCTTAATTTTCCCTAGACGACTAAACGTCAGGGCATTGGCGTTGCGTATACATTTGCGAGATCTCTCATTTCCGTCTGTCCTCTCATCTCGTCTCGCTAAGATATTTCGAATCATTACAATTCTTAATAAGATTGCTGTTGTATTTTACATTTGCTAAGTTGTCATTGTATGATTTGATTATATCTTATAAAGCTTGGTCAAACTTTGCCAACATATTTATCATGTATCTATCTGATGAAAGAACATTTGGCACAACACGTCCTTTTCGGCCGCGATCCTAAAGTAATGCAGTAAAGTATAGAACGCAATCATCACATAGGCATAATCGAGAGTCAAAAGTTCAGATTTCTCCTATTTCTTCAGCAGTATTTTCATTCGATTAGGATTATCATTCTTTCAAATATCTGAAACAAGCAAATAAGCTTATAAAAGTTTGTCCTTTAAAATAGATTGAGAAAGAGGAAATCGATGAAGAAACAAAAAAGGCAAATTAGGCAATTTCGTTCATGTTATATTGTAATGATCGCGGTCTCTGTTTAATAAATGCTTTTTTTTTTAATAGAAACCTCTTTACAATTAGAGATTCTTTCTGTTTCCTTCTTTCAAAATAAGTTTTTTTTTTGTAATCCAAATTTAATTCTAATTACTTGTGCTCTAATAAAAATTTCTGATATTATTAGAAATTTTTAATATAAATGTAAAAATTAATCTGAATTTTTTTCATTCGAACGTTTTGCAATTGACAACTTTTATAGAATGGTAATACACATACGTATGCACTAATTCGATTAGGTTATTCGAAAGATATCGGAAATATAAAAATGACAACAATAATTTTACAGAAACAGACCGTTACCTGCGTAAATAATATATAATTATAGATTGTACGATATCAACAAAAATATTTTCTAGACATAAAATTCATATACAGTGTGTTGTAAAAAAATTAAGTAATAAAATCAACATTGTATAATCCAAGCAGATAGTAACTTAATACTTTCTGAATGTCTAAATATAGTAAATTTCATTTTAAGAACACTTTTTCATCATACTGTCTAAACTTGAAATAAAGTTGTAAAGTGCTGAATAGGATGTGATAGGATATGAAAAGGATTTATGTTTCTGCGTCCAAATAAGGAGAACAGGGGTTAAATTAAGCTTTCATTCGTGCAAATATTTATCGCTGTTTGATCAAAGCAGTTCAGTAAAGTTAAACCAATAATAGTGTAGTTTAGTTAGGTTTGCGCTTAGATTCTGTTTTATCTGCATATATCCTAATATACAGGATCCGGGTTAATAGTGGCTATATTCAGTGACTAGAGATAGTCTTATTCTCTCGCGTTGCAGACGCGCAATCGCACTTGCAGATTAATGATAAAGAGATTAAAGATACATTATCATTACTAGATACATTATTACAGATAATCTAATTTAAAGCGATTTTTTTTTGCGATATTTCTTCGGTTATTTTATTGATCAACATTGGCGACTCTATTGTGTACCAAAGACACGATGAACTTCCCCTTTGACGTACTACTTTTTTTTTTGGAGTAATATTAAAGCCATCACGCTGTGTCATCATATTTTGCATATGAGTCTCAAATTTTTTTCTAAAATTGCTTCTGTCCTCTGAATATTGAGTTTATAGAGACAGATAAAAACTTATAGAAAGAAATTATCTATTTTTAATCAATATCAAGTCAATTTTTGAAAGATGCTGTTAAATTTGTTAAATTTATTAAAACATGCCTATTGTTACGTCGGAAATGAAAGTAATATATGACATACTATTTAACATCAAATTATTGCGACAAACTAAAATTTATTAGTATTAGGCTCATGCCGTACGTGAACAATCAGTTTCAAAGAGCGCGCTTCGACATTCTCTTTCAGCGTTAACTGTCTATAAACTGCTCACCGACTATGGCTATTTATGGATGTTCATCGTTGAGTGATTATCACGATCATCTTTGACCCCGCACCCTCGCGTCCTCCTCGTGGCCTCCCTAGTTTCAGCAGTGTAATATACGTATACTCGATCTTACATGTAGAACCCCCTTCTATGTTGAAGAAGGCCGCCGTTGAACTTGGTCACGGATGAATAGTACCAATGGCGATCGATATGTACATAGTACTATAAAAAAAGTTAGTTTTCCAGAACGGCCAATTCATTAATGAAGAAAATATTTCTCTGGAACGGCGAATCAAAAATATCCTTTGAAATGTCTCAAGTGTCAAAATACTAAATATACTTTTTAAAAAGTGTTTGCACAAGCAACAAATTGGAAGCAGCTAATTTTAAAATGTTCTCATAAATTTTTAAGGATTTATTTTTTTTATTTTAACAATATTTCAAATTTCATTAATATATGTAAGATATTTTAGTATTATAGAGGAAAGCCCCTTATTATGGGATAGGCGCCTAATATGAGAGCGGCGTTTCTGTTAAATTAATAAACTATCTATTGGTATTCTACCATGAATTTATTGCTCTTGGATTGAAAACTATTTAGTAGAAAATTCATTATTAGATCATGCTTGTAGTCATTGTAAAGCAAAATTTTAGAATTTGGATGTCTTCAAGTTTCATTGAGATGAGCGTTTAAACCTTGTTTATTATTTAATAAATAAATATTTGCAATAAATTCTTCATCTAATGATATATGGTAAGGTCGTACTAATAAAAAGATGCGGGATATGTTGAATTGTTTAATTACAGAAGTTAGATTTAATGATCGTAAAACTATCAGACGTGGAAATCGTAATATGAGATATCCAGCGTATTGCTATAATAATATGAAATAACCCATGCTCTTATGTTATAATGAAAATCATTGCTAGAGTATAAATGTTATTGTACAATAATAAAAAAGACAACCGGAATGAACGTCGAGTGCTTATATCGGCGATGCTTAATTCCAATTACCTGAAAACCAGAGTTCTGGGTATAATTTATCGCATGCTCATTTCTCGCGCACGCTGGTTGGTTTGTTTGTATTTTAGAAACATTAAATAAAGTTTTTTAATTGCAATATGAATATACTTTGCGTTTTATTATCGATTTCTCGGAGCATCTCATATTAGGATCACAATTTTTTGACTTTGCAATTTGCTCACTTTTTACATTTCTTTAATTAAAAAAAAAATGGAATTTGAATTAAATTTTATGTAACCTTTGTTGATGTTATCTTAAAGCTTATTAAATTTCTTTTAAAATGGCTTATTATTTTTTTAAATTCTGCTTATAGACTTCTAACATTTACCCAAAATGAACTCGGTAACTCATAATAGGGGCCTTTCCTTTACATTAAAAAAGTCTGTTTCTCTTATTTATCTATAAATATGGTAAATACTATGGAAACACAAATTCAAAATAAGAGTTTGTTGAATACAATGTTAAATGGCCTCTATAAACACGTATTTATAATGAAGAATGTATTTCTTAAGAAAGTGATCCTTATATCATGTTTCTCGACGAGAGTTGAGTTGGATCTACGTGATCTTCTTCCCTGTTTCCTTAGGAACTTACAGAATTGCGATAGAAGGATCAAGAGGGGGTAGAGATAACTTACGTAACTGATCGAAAGAATAAGAGAGAATATCAAGAGCAGGGAAGCGAAAAATTGAACGGAAAAATGGAGGGAATAATACAATGTATAAACATTTTGCAAAACTCCTATACGAAACAATAAGAATAATATTATTTTAAATTGTTTTCACATTAATTTCCAATCAATTTGTGTTCTCAAATACACTTAAATAATAAACCGTAATGGTTATTGTCACATAATTTCGTTATCGAAAAATTAATGGAATATAATTATGTAGTAAAAACAAAAAATAATATAATCTCTCACACAATAATTTACAAAGAATATAAAAAATAAAAACAAGTATACATATACAATGTTGAGTAATGAATATTCTGTTATAATTTATTTGATGTACCTATATTAATTTTCAATTTCTCTCTTTTCCTTGCTGTCTCTTTTATTCGCTATTAATAACATACATTATAACATTAATTAACTTCGTATAGTAGGAGGAAGGAGAAATTTGTATTACAGGCTTGATATCACATTCGCGTTGATCCCGTCGCAGCCAATTGCAAAATTGCCTAAGATTGGTCAAACGATAATCGTGTAAGCCGGAAATCCGTGGGTGTCAATGGTCTATTATCATTTGTAACTCTTTAGACATTCATTCATTTTGCATTTGTAAGATTCAGTATCTATATCTTTTAGTAAAAATGTTTGCTTGTTTAAAAAGATCGGTAATTATGTTTAAACCAATTTATTTTAATAACGCTGAAGCAAAGATAAATTGCATATTGATCCAAATATTTAGTGCATTCCGACATACGGGATGATCAGTATCGCGTATTTTTTTTTCTAAATTTTACAGATATTACAAGATTAATACCTTCAAATACTTAATCTGAATATCCTTAATTTTGTGTTTGCATTTATTTATAAAGAATTAATTATGCGATATATAAATAAGAGAAACATTCTAAAAAATTTACCTGATATTTCTATTTCTTTCATCATAAGTGCATAAATGAATCTCATTTTTTTTTACATATTTTCACGTGATTAGAGATATACGATTTAACTTGAGAATTATACAGTGCGATTTATTAGTGCACGAATATAAGCAGTAATTATGTACGATTTGATGTCGCATTGATATTGATTTAAAAATTTTTTAATTAGAATATAAATCTAATTTTGGCAAATATATTTTTGTTCCACGAAAATGAAAACAGTCTCATAATTATATTTCGTTTGTACAGAGTTGTTTCATTGCTGCAATTTATTTCCATTAGTCTGTTTGATGAGAAATGACAATGATGCGTGTAATTTTTGACTGACATAAGTAGCGAATATTCTTTCGATAAATTTTCAATCTTCGATAATTCTGTCTCATCAATCGACATTTCATTTGTCATCATTTTTCGCTATTGCCATTGTATCGATGTACCACACATAAATCTTCTTAAACAATTAAAACGTCACAGGATATTTTCTGCAGCAACGTAATAATGCGTGCTGGACATTAAAAATTAAAACAGTATTTGAGTATAAGAAAAAGTTAAATAACCGTTAAAAATAAAATGATAATAGCTAGATATAGCCACTAGTGTTAATGTTTAAAGTGTCTGTTATATATACATTGGTGCGATCAACTTCATCCGCTGTGTATCTACATGTCATGTATTTCGGAGCGTACTACTATGTATCGTCACAAATGAATAATTTTTTCCACACAATGCATTATCTTAAAAATATATGTAAAATATTTTTCTATACAAAAAGTTTAAACATTGTATTAAAAGAATAACAAAAGTGATAGAATCTTAAAATTAATATTGATAAGATTTTGTGGCAACTTAACGAATATTTCCATATTTGGTCGAATTTTATCTGAAACAATGCTTGACTTTTGAGGGTAAATTAAAAAAATTAGACCAAAATATAATGATGATTAATAATTATGCGCACGTAACAGGCCTGTTTCTTGTTAAATATTAATAAAAGAAATTTGAATTTTCAAAATTTGTAACTACTTTTTCATTTAATATTGAACCCTGCAGCGATACCTATATGTTAACATAATGGATGGGGAGCTTTTTCAGTTAAGCAAGCGATACATAGTATTATGTAGATATGAATGCTTCTAATGTTTGTAACGGAACAAGAGTATCTTGTTCAATGTGTTTTTTGAACGGAAGAAAAGCATTTTCAAAATAAGGAAAAACAGTAGCGGTAACAATGAAACTATTATTAAATAAAAATCATATCGTGCGTGAGCCGGTACGTACCGTTATACATCATTTGTATATTATTACGAACTAATCGTTATATATTTTTCCGGCGAGGAAAATACGCGGGTACCGCGGTTGTTCTCCATTAACGCATTGTCGTTGGTTAACGCGTGTTAATTATCCTCTAATCTGACGTTTGCACGTGGACTATCAAGGTCAGGGTCTTTCCTGATCGCCAGCGTTCAGATCGCGATAAAATGATGCACAATGTCGTGATGTTCGAGACACAGACGATGAGGGTGTTGTTGGTATTTACCGTGATTTGGTACGTGTGTTGGATGTCAGTGTCAAATGAAATCGAACGTGAGAAGAAAGACAACGGGAAAGGACAATCACAATAGACGATCGGGGAACGTCTTCGAATTCTTTCTCCAAACGCGCACGAACATACACAATAATACGGGGGAAGAAAAAACGTGGCTTATATCCTCGCGGTATATACTCCTTCCTTCGAGAGAACGCGGGACGTGTTTCGCGGTTTTAGAAGGCCAACTGCTACCATCGCGTGGCTCGAAAGCTCTGCAACCGTCGCGCTTGCGCGCCGCATCGAGCCGCGTCAAGCTGCATCACCCCCCGAGCGCACACATACGCACTTTCGCCCTTATCAACTTTTGCTCGAAGCACCCTGTTACTTGTACGTGCGTCACGGATATCCACAGATATGACGCAGATTTTTCCTACGTATGACGTCACAAAGGGCACCGGTTTTTTAGCTTTATTTTTTGTAATTATTTAGATTAGCTATTTTCTAAATCTGCTCTGGCTAACGGGTCACATATGATTATAATCTATATTCTTCGACGCATCCTACAGATTTGAATATTTTTGTACAGGCTCCCGACGCGCGCAAGGTAAGAGAATAATTTGTAATTGAGTTAGAAAACATATTTTCTATTGTCCCTTGATTTTCTATAGTGACTTTGTAACCATTTTTAAATTAAAACAGTTTTTATATTCTTTTAATTAATTACATATGTTATATATGTATCATATCTTTTACATTTGTCGGTCATTAATATTAATAATGTGTGTGTATATAAAATTTAGCACACTATTAATTTTGTTTCACAATCATTATAAAGCCTAATAGGATAGGATCTATAATAAAGGAATATACTTGCAAATTGTTGCGATGGAGTTTTAACATATATGTATTAACGTATATTAACCCCGATTATACTGACAATTGATTGAAGAGCATAAAGAATATTTACAACATATAAATCAGTTCGTACAAACAACAGTTCGTATTTTGCATAGTAATTAAAATAGAATTAATAAGCTTTATGGATTTGTAGCGTATTTCGAATTTATAAATAACAAATTGATTTTACGGAGATTTAAATTTTATTATCTAAATATTTTGGATTGCGCGCAATGTATGTTATATAGAATAGAAATGTGGGCAGAAAATATTTAAAGCTTTTAGATTAGAATTTACGACACAAGTATCTCTTCTAAAGTTATTTTCTATTTTCACAGCATCTTCCTGCAGTATCTTTCATCTGCGTGGAAGAATCCGCACCTGCCGAGTCTCTCTCGCTCTTTTCATTTTTGAATTTGCAACAACCAGACATACAGCAACCTCCGGCTGCTTCTCTGGCTCTAATAAAAAGCATAATAATAACATTTTAAATATCAATCTGAACTATAAAAAAATGTAGTAATAACAATAATTACTATGTAAAATATAATAAAAAAATATTAAAATAAACATTTAATAAGTATTTTTTATTTGAAGAATTTACAATTAATAAATTAAATTATGCATATGACAAAAAAGATGAATTTACGAATTCATGTCGCCCATATGGCCGCCTTTTTACCCTTGTCGTCAAGCAGGATCATTGCGTTGGCAGATTACTTTCCTGCTGGGCAGCAGCTCTTTCGATCCTTAGTGGCATCGCTACAACATCCGCCTTCTTCTTTCGTGCCCGAGCAACATTTGGCACCACAACATCCTCTCTTTTTTTCTCTACGTATATATTCAGTCGAGTTATAATAGTTATCGAATTATCAAAAATTTCTGGGAATGTTGCACTGCTTGTACAATCATTATTATGGAGCCAGGCGACCATATAGGTTTAAAAATAACTTTTCTTATTTTTTAATTAATTAATTTTTCTTTTTATTCCTTCTTTTTTTATTTTTATTATTATAATTTTTACTTTTTGCTGCAACATCCAGGGAAGTCTTTTTCCTTACTGACCACCACATCATTTTTTTTCGTGTCACTGCTCAGACATAATGTATGATACATGACACATACATAATCTATATATATGCAAATGTATTTATGAATTTATAAATAAGTATATATGGAAACTTACCTGCATCGACAGGTTACTTGTCCAGCATATCTTTTTTGACTGCTAATTTTGCTATAAAAGATAACACCAACATTTTTCACATATACATATATATATATGTGTACATATATATTCTTATATATAGTAGTTTTTATATACATACGTATATATCTGTAATATTACTACAAGAAACAAAAACTTTATAGTAGTATAAGAGAAAAACTACATTATGACGTAATAAAAAGATTACTTACGCACAATGATCACACATGATGAGTTTTTACGATCTTACGACATACGAATTTTAATCTTTTATCCTAAAAAAAAAATCCTGAGATTTTGGGAAAATGTGACTTTAAAAATTTATATTTGACGTGAATTACAAATAAATATTACGCGTTACCATGGTCCCGTTCATCTTTTTCTTTATTGGCATCTTTTTTTTTAGAATGTTGTACAAATACAAAATGTGTCACGTTTGTAATATACAAGTAATTTTTTAATATATTGTTAATATACAGTTGATACATTTGTATATGTATATGACACAGTCTTAATATTTTTGAAATACTTGATAATGGAAAATAAGGTACATGTAATTTTTACAAAATTATGTATATCAAAATGATATTTTAGGAAGACTATAAAACACAAACACAATCAATATTAGGAATTTAAAATGCCTATTTCGATCAAAGCTGGATCTTCATTGCTTTAAATAATTCAATCTTAAATTACTAATATACACTATATATGTATTTATTTGCATACATACCATATTGTAGTCTTTTCGAATTGCGCGCCGAATTGTTTTTCCGGGGACAATAAACGCAATTAAAACTACTCTAGTAATCCATCATATTATAATATAAAGATGTTAATATGTTAAAACTGTGTCTCTCACATATGCGGTCTAAAATAAAGATTCTTAATATCGTTTATATTGTATTACACCGCCTGAAAGAAAGACGTTGTTTCCTTATTGTACCGATTATTGTAAGGAATCTTACTAAGGCTTCGGTGGTCTAATGGCTTAGGATGCTCGTATCGAATACAAGAGATTCGGGTTCAAATCTCGGCCAAGGTAATATTTTTCGCGATAAATTTATTAATAATTTTAATATATTAAAATCTTTATAATATGATGCTTGATGGTAGCATCCAATTATTAAAATTGCTTATCAATTTAATTTACAATTACTAGAGTAGTTTTAATTGCGTTTATTGTCCCCGGAAAAACAATTTGGCGCGCAATTCGAAAAAACTACAATATGATATATATGCAAGTACATATATATAGTGTATATTAGTAATTCAAGATTGAATTATTTAAAGCAATGAAGATCCAGCTTCGATCGTAATAGGCATTTTAAATTTCTAGTATTGATTATATGTATTTCTCACATATGCAGTCTAAAGTAAAGATTCTTAAATATTTATAAAACACAAAGTCAAATTAATTTTTAATACAACATTTTTATAAATACTTACATACATATATATGTATAAATATCATTAATATAATTATATTTGTATTTATATATGTAAACATATACATATACAGATATATATTATTATATATATGTATAGTATGTATATTTTAAACCATTTTTATACATTTTCTATTAAAAGATGGTAAATTATATAGTTATCTTATATAAAATGTATTTTTTAGATAAAGTAATGTAATTTAATAAAATAGCGCATTTTTACATATACAACTACTTGATGCTGCTATTCCTTTATATCTTTCATAATGCAATGCTTACATACATCTAAACTCAAAGCATTTATCTTTAAATAAATGATACGGCTTTTAAAATCTGCAAACAGAATTCTCTGGTGAGTATCTCATGATAATAATAAATTTACATTATAATACATACGTCAGGGTGCTCTTTAACATAACATATAGCTATTTGAAAAGCTTTATCACAAGTATTCTCCGATTCTAAAAATTAATTTTTCCATTAATTTATTAATATCAATTTTTATTTTTCAAATTTTTAATGATACCTATCGTGTCGTTACATTTTGCATAAAAAGATAAGAAAATATAAAATATAAGTATTATACATTTTAAAAGTTGCAATAATTATACAGATTGACCTTGTTATACAACAAAGTAGCTAAATAAAGAAGAAGACTTACGAACTGATTTGCATCGATGAAGAATTTTTCTCGATGACTCTTGTATACTGTGCGGGAGATGATGTATAATTTTTTCAACATCTATATCGCTATTCTCATTAAGAACACCGTTTTTTACCATAAAGCATTTTAAATAACATTTTAATTTAATATCATGTTGTTCAAAGTTACCGGCCTGTAGTTGCTTTAAAGATGCTAGATCAAAGAAGCCATCAAGAAGTACCAATTAAGAAAAATAAATGTGTCTTTTTCAATGTGAAAGTAATATAAAATATTTCCATACCCCAAGAAACATTTGATTGTTTGCGACACTCTCGTTTAAAGTCCGCTCGTGTTCCAACATGCACACAAAATGAAAAACAACTTTGATATAATTATATTACATATATTAAAAATTTATACATATCGAAATTGTAAACATAACTTTTATTATTACACATTAAAATAGTATATAAATTTAATACTAAGTTACTGTACATTATATTTATGTTTTAATTTTAGAGTGCGCTGTATTTAACTTATACAATAAAATTATTTTACTATGAAACATTTATTGAATTTTTGCGACATTAAAAAAAATTTTTAATACAAAATAATGTAGGAAAATGAAAAACATTAAGAAATATTACTTACTAGCAGAAGTAATAAAATAACAAGTAGTACATTTGTAATGTTCATGTTTCTCCTCGTTATAAGTTAGTCAAAGAAACCAGTTAGACAGCACTATGGTTAATGAGAGCATAATCGTAGAACGTATTCAACATGAATATTTTGTTGATATTTGATCTTTGATAACAGTATAGAATTTGCATTCAGTTGTATTATAAATGCCAAACATGAAATTGAATGAATACATAAATGCCACATCAATGAGTTATGTACAGTGTAACACATAAATTCATATCAATGATTTTATAGGACAACCATAAAACGTTTTGAGTAGTTACTTAATACGTGTATAATATTACAATGTGTATAATATTTTTTCGTTTAATATGTTTAAAACTGTGCGCTGAATTAATTTCTTTAAACTTAAAAACGCATCTAAACTGTAATAATATTACAATTCGGGAGTCGAATCTCTAGCATTCCATGCGAGAGTCCTAAGCTTTGTCCTTTAGATTGAGACCTTAGTGTAATATTTTTCGCAATAATCAGTATATCTATGGAAATAATGTCTTTATTTCCATACGACGTAATATAAATAATAATTTTGCATTAAGATCTCTTTAATAGATGCTTATTGAGCATCAAAATTTAATTATATTGTTACAGTAGTTTAGTTGTGTTTTTAAGGGTGTGTTTCGCATGATGCATTATTTGTCCTGGTTGTTCACCACATAATATAAAAAGATACATACGCTTTATGCATAACTCGAAATGCATAAAACGCATGTAGTCCGAAAAAATGTTAATAATTTATATAAATTGAAATAAATGTAATTATTTAGTGTGAGTACCCAATAACATATGTTGTCAAGGTCATGCCCTCGAGTGAACAAATTTTAGCCATCGCTTGTTGTTCCTTAAAAAGTTTTAACAAAAAAAATTCATAAAAAAAATGTGATTTAAAAACAAAAAATTTATTTGTAAAGCAGACATTCCTAGAAAAAGAACCAAATATTGTATATCATCACATATTACATATTATCACAGTAATTGACTGGATTAAATAATATGATTGGAAACAAGACCGTTTATGTTAAATACATTACTTTAGATACGAAGCGCCACTCCGGTCTGAATATTAAGATGCTGAACTACTATATATATTCACTTAAATAAATTAATTTCAGAAATAATTGCGTGCCGATATGGTTGTCGGACACTTTCAACGCAATCAATCTGAAATATTAATAATCCCCCGAAATTTTCCAAATCTTAAAAAACTGTAATAATCTTATGACTGGATTAACTTTTGCAGATAGGTAATTCATATAATTTAATAACTTGGCACTGTATAAATGGAGAATAACGTTAATTGTTTGTAAAGGAAATTTGTGTTTTTGAAGTAAAATATTTGTATCTTTGAAACTTGTATACTTTATTTAAAAATTTTCTACTTTAATAAATATTCAATTACAACAATCTGACTTCTCAGCTTATGAATCAATGGTTAATAAACAATCAAAATTAAGTTGGCGGAGAAGGAATTATTGTCGAAATCGATGAAGCAAAAATCATATAAGAAAAATTATGCAAGAAATTATGTAAGAAAATATTTTGCACTGTTAAAGTAGGGAATTTGTTTCATCGAAGCGCGATCGTGTCTAAAAGTTAGGTTTTATTGATGAACTTTGTTTGTTAATAATTTTTTAAAGAACGAGTGACGACTAAAATTTGTCCAAGATCAATGGAAGATAGTTCTCTATAGTAAATAATTAATGAAAAAATTAATTCGACGCGCAGTTCAAATGACTACAAATATACTTAATAATATAATAATGTATATACATATATAGTATATATATTCACATAAAATATCTAATTATTAAAGATCCGTTATGGGTCTTTATTTCCTATTAGTTAAATAAAATTAATTTCTATTTTTCTAAAATTATGATTTTTTTATTATGACGCGTAAGTATATCAATAAAATTATTTTTATTTTATTAATACAACATATATTCTATATTTTATTTACTGTTATGATTAATAATACCATTTTAATATTATTTTTTATATTATTTATTATTTTATATTTACGTATTCATTGCTAATTAATATAATATATCATATACATAGTATATTAAATTTTTACTTTTGCGTATATAAATCTGATTGTAAACTAATTCGGTTTACAATTGTTACAAATGATTGGCCATATTATATCAACGCTGCCAAGTTATATCTTTACTCTTGCTTAATACAGATATGATAATTTATTCATAGTTGAGTTTCTTAAATAAAATATTATTTTATATTATTTATTTATTTATTATTAATGCATTTAATTTAAAACATTATTAGTATAGATAATAGAGGAGAAGGTGATATATGGCCAGTGTAAATATTATGACCCCCTCCCCTCTTAATATCTTCGCTATTATATAGCAAATTCTAATGATTACTTATGCAATTATTTGTTCAGTAGTCGTTATACTATGATGTTAATATACCAATACTCAATAGCCAGCACTTATTATAACGCATTTTTACTTTCAAGTATTTCGAAACGTTTCTCTATGGTATAATTTAGTATTTAATTACATCTACTTTCTTATTTTTCTTGAACTATTATCACACAAATATGTATATTTGAGTTTGTTGTTTGCTACTTAATATTTCATTTGACATTTCATATATTTTGAGTTATGCAAATTTTAACAATAGCACAGCATTTTGCTAATGTGGCTCTCTATGCGTATTGATTACTCACGGACTCTTTTTTGAAATTTTCATATTAAAATAATTATTTGATAATCGATTGCAGCTTTACTGTCCTATAGTTTATATTACGTATATGTAGATTTTTTTTCTAGTACTGAGCAGCTTATATATGCAGCAGGAATTATGTGTATATGTATATGTTGCATAATTCGAATACATATACTCTATAATATTTTACTTTTTATATGAATTTTCTAACTAAACTACTATTTTTTAAACAAAACCAAATTTTTAATATCTATTTTTGTGGAAGACCATGTTACTTCTGTTTTTTTTTTCGAACTATTATGTAATGTTGTTACATTTTTATAAGTAGTGTTCTAAGTAATAAGTGTTTCATAACTTTAAGTCTAGAATCGATTGAACAACATTTTTATAAATGTAATTGTTGAGTTTTAAATTTAAATATTAATTATTAACCAAGTTATTATACAAAATGTAAATGGGATGCCATAATACCACCTTCTCTAAGCTGTCGGCAAATATACTTTTTACATAACCATCAATTGATAAATTATCGTCAATCGTTAAATGTCATTACTTTTAATATTTAAATGTATTCGAAATGCTGTGCCAGAGGCCACTATATATGAGACAGACTTGCCTAATATCAGCATAGAGTTCCTTTTTTTATTTATGTTTAATTGACGTTAAAAAAAACTTACTTTTAAAGTTAAATTATTTTATAACTAGGTTCTTGTGTGATGCATTTTTACAATAAAATACACGCAATTTTATAATAAAGTTTGAAATAAAAACAAAAAAATAACTATAATAGGCTAATGAGAGCATCGATAAACGGCGCAATTATTTAG
>NW_017305135.1:320833-334820 GCF_001594115.1 Trachymyrmex septentrionalis
ATTGAAATAAAAACAAAAAAATAACTATAATGAGAGCATCGATAAACGGCGCAATTATTTAGATTGTAATTATTTACAATCAATAATCAGAAATTGGATTCTTCTTTATTATGAACGTTTCGACTCTCTTTGGAGTCCTCCTCAATAATTAGCTCACATGTCCATAATGTTTAAGTCACTCGCAAATTGACAAAGATGCAGCGTTATTAGTCATCACGAAAACATGAAGCAATGCACTGAAGCTTTGATGAACATCAAAAAACTTAAAAAGTAGAATTGTTAAAATCAGATATAAAGATCACACATTTTTAGATTCGTCCGTGTACAACGACGTGTCACACAGATATAAAGTTGTCACACATAATAAAGTTTGATTTACAATACGATAAGAGAATCCGTCAATGAGATGAAACATTTAATTTCTTTGATTTTTCGATTAGATAATATTAAAATGAATTTTTAAAAAATATAAACGTGCAATGAGTGAAAATTAGTCTAAATATTTTTAATAGTTTTATTTATATTATTTTAAACGTATTTGTCTGCATAAATTACTGAATCTTTGATAGTTTTTGACGAAAGTACATTTTCTTATAATTATTCATGTAAGATCTGTGGCTACAGATTAAAAACACTTTATATATAACTGTGCTATATCCTTAATTATTGAGTACGATTTATCTGTTTGACATATTTGGGGTCTGCAAAGTGTTAAATAAAACATTAAATTGAACGATTAACAAGTATAAGTATCAATTTTTCTTAGAATGCCAAAGTTGCATTCCGTAATAAATAATGGATTATAGGAATGAATTCGAACTGGTAAATTTACATTATTTATTTAACACAAAAACAGTTATAATACAAAATTAAAAATTATTCGTGTATTATATCGGCTCTAGCATTATAATTTAATATCATATAACTTTGGTAGTAACGTTGGTAGTTCGTTATTCGTTCGCGTACATATATAATTCATAATGTTGCGTATAATGTTCAACATGACGTGTTTAAACGTGGGAGATTATAAAAAGAATGCAGCAATACCTCGTACTCGATAATTTTTTCATAAACGCTTCCCTAATATAAAATAAGATATATGTAGAGAACAACATGTATATATACTATAGAAAGCTAATGTAATAAAATGTTAATGTTAAAGATTATCCATACAGTTTCTAAATCAAAATCCTAATTACAGTCATCGGACTCCATTGAAGCCCATGGCGGCATCGATCACCCTGTGCTTGAAAAATGCACATTTTTCCCCTAAGCGATAGGGTACGTATATTCTTTCTTGCTCCTCACAGACATGTATATCAGCGTCGTTCATCAAGTCACAGACTCACGGCGAGAACGAGGAGAGATATCCTCTGCTCCGCGCGAGGGACCTATATAACTGTACCGGCTGTCTGGGTCAGGGGGCGGGCCGCTACGTTTGTAGTATACCTCCGTATATCGGACAGGTGTACCCTATTCCGACTCTTCGAGTTCTCGCGTGCACCTCCGAGACCGGGCGATCGCACGCTGTCCCGTGCGCGTCTCTTTCTCTAGCTGTCGCGATCGGGCATCGCGGAGTATCGCATCATCACGAGGTGATCAGTCGTTCGCGCACGAAGCTTCCGAAGGCTCTTATAGAGCCCGAGTTCGAGGGAAATATCGATAATCCTTGCGCCTCACTATACAGACACGCTTGTCAATTGCTCATCTTCAATATTCGCGGACCATCGGAGCGTGCGAGATCGAGCGAATGTGCGCCGGGAACTGACCGTTTCGACAACGATTTAGAGATCGATGTAGCGATTCATTCAGTTCTTCGCTCGTCCGACAACCGAAGGAGAATCGAGCACGTTGGCAACTACTCGCATCCGGATTTGCTTGGGCTGTATCGGTTCGATAAAACAAAGTAAGATATCATCGCGCCGCCAATATTAAGTTAGGAGATTATTGTATATTGTGCATTCAGTCACTCACATCTACCATTCGTATTGCTATTCTGAAATTGTTTGACTCATTTTCCCCTGTACCGTATTTAATGTTTCGAAAAGAGAGAAAAAAAATCCGATAAAACGTTATCTGCCACTCATAAATTCGAGACTAACACATGAAACTGATGTAAAAAAAAAATCGCCAAAAAATATTGCGAAACGCACCTCTGTGCGTGCGTTTATTTTGCTCTCGATCCCCGATTATAATGTACGAAATACACCGCGAATTAAATTCCCAAATATTCCACGGTTCTCCGTTCCTCGCGTGAGTACGATGAAAACATCGTTATAGATAATTCGCGGCTATCAAACGCGCTTCTTGAGTCCAGCGGACGTATGCACGGCGGTTAACGACCAGCTACGTTGCACAGGACGTAATCCAATTAGCGCCACGTCACTGATTAAGTTATTAGAGGCAAGTCGCACGTCATCGTTTCGCGCCTCGTTAATGCGTTAATAACGGCCGAGTACGGGCTCATTGAGAGAAATTATACGTCGCGCTGTAGGAGACGCGGCACGATACTCGCAATCAACCACGTGGTGACTGTTTTCACTCCAGCGAATATGTTACGGCTGCGCGATATTGTCCGACGTACCTGTTCTATAAGATCGGGAGAAATTCTTTTAAATGTATTATATAATTTTTCCGCATTCTATTGTTACAATTGCGTAAACACAAATGTAAAGCAGTAATTAACGTGCGGCGCAAGTGTAGAAAACGGGGAGAAAAACACAGTGCAACATTTTGTTGCGCAATCGACTGCTATTTTATCAATTAAAATTGCACGATAATTAAAAAGCGTGTAATTTCGTATATACCGCTGTGCAAACGGTGGAACCAAACGAGGTGGAGCATACTAGAGGAAGTGTACCGTGAATTTTTTACGATATGTACAATCACGCGTGTGCGCGGCGTGTTGTTTGCCGAATAAGAGGAATAGATCTGTATTGACGGTAGTTGACAGAACGGCTCTAAAGTACATACTGTTATTTAAATTTCGAAATTACGTCAATTTGCAAAGCACAAGTTTTGGTACTGCTATTAACAACATTTGTGTGAAATATTATATTCATAAATTGTAATTACACTTTTACGTTGAGATTTGTCATCGGGCATGCATTTTTATTTATTTATTTATTAAAAATTGACACAAGATTTCTTTTATCGTATCTCTTACGTAAACGTGTTCTCTCTTTTGGTCGCATACAAAATGTAAGAGAAGACCGATCGAGTAGGCCTACTTTTATTACATTTAATTACCATACCGCTGTATTGCGAAACAATTAGTTTATAATAGATTGTGTGCGGACACGGAATTTTCTTTTAAAATGTTTTTTAAGATCCCGAAAATATGGTAGTGTTGCAGTGCAATATAATATTTTAAAAGTTTTTACCATGCACTTCAGTAAAATTAATCAAACTTATTTTATACTTCGTTGCAGTTATTATTAATGAATGAGAGAGAGATTTACATTAAAAGTCTATCATATTTTCAGGGTAAATTCTAAGAAAAAATTCTCTCCGTGTATTATTACATTGCCTATTGCTATTCCTGCGATCGGATATATCCAAGCTCCGTTTTAATTTATTAAGGAGATCGCTGGCGATTTTCAACGCATGATTAAGTATCGTTAAATCTGAGAGATCACTCTGATTGATACACGCATCGTTGTGTAGAATTTTTAGAGCGAGATAACTAAGCGAAATGAGACCTAAAAAAGAAAATAAAAGAAAAAAACATTAGATGATGGAACGGTGTTAATAAATCCATTAGAGTCTAAAACAAGAACTAACGTATAAATTCGTCGACGCATCGATCCGTCCGACTTTTTTTCGCATGTTAGTGGATACATTATTTACGACGCGACGTCTTTCTGGATGTCCGTTATGTGAAAGAGAAGATAATGAGAAAGGGGGACAAGGAAACAGAAAAGTGTCTAGGTCCTTTCTATATAGGTCGCTATTAGGTTGCTGATTATGCGAATGCCCGACTTCGGAATTACAATGTCGACTGAACCGTTATACGTATTTGGCATCGTGCCGTATCTTCGGTATGCCCGATTCATGGTTAGCGCGAAACGGGAGACGGGTAAACAGCTGGTGATTTTTATTCGTGTACAAGCTGCTCGTAAGAGAAAGAACAGGTGTCGTGGTTTATTGTGACACGAATTGCAGACGCAGAATAATATAATATATGCTACGATCTAATGACTGTGGTTTTCGCGGCTGCCTCTCCAGAGCTGCTTCCGATTTAGTTGGCATCTACGTCGTAAAGGCAATTAATTATACATTTGAGACACTGTTAATTCTTGGATTACAGCGTTAAATATGTTTTATTAAAAAAAAAAAAAAAAAAAAAAAGAAAATCGAGCCTACTGAACGCAGATTGTCTGAACAAACATCCATTCAACATTTTTATTCTTTCACGACAGAATTGATCGAAGGCGACTCGGAGGAAAAATTCCAAGAAATCGGTCAAATGATCGTAACCGTTCGATTTTAGATATTATCGTATATACAAAGATCGCGTACACAAAGTACTGGATTCGCAAACTGGACGAATAGCCGGCGGCCGCGCCCGGCTAACCGGTTGATCCTTTTGACTTGGACACTCCACGTGTGCGCGCGTGCGGTCGAGCGTTGATCGGCGGGAGCCTACTTGCCTACATTCATAAAACGTCAAGCATACCACTTGGACACCGATTGCACATTACCGCACAGTCGTCTTGCATATCGTCTCTGGCTTTTCTCTTTCATGCGCGCGCGAAAGCGGTCGTGCTGTTCGTCGTTATAGCATTAAAACCGGGACGGATTTTTAAATTTTACACACTTTAATTCTTAAAGATTTTTCAAAACGACCGAGACACACTTAACTAGTTAAAAATTCGAAAATTTAGATAGATATAATCAGTATAAAAAAAAAAGAGAGAAGCTTCCTTTATTTTGTTAAATTTAAGTGGTTTAGAAAATTTAGGAATTTAGATAAGGCTTAAATCAAGGTTTACGTTGATACATACATTATCGTATGTATACATCATACACGTACATTACATATTTATATATGATATTATATATGCCGTAAAGAAAAACGCTTGGATACGCGGAGGTATTTCTGCTGGATATTCTGTGTAAGAGAGCATTAAAACGCAGGACATTCAAGCCGGCGTGACCATTAGACAAATTAGTACCTACTCGCGACATAAATTTACCTACCCGCAATTTACATGACTGTTTTCCTCGTTTGTGTCTCAATTTATGTCCGCAGATAAGAGCCTCAGCAAGTATTTTATTACACTTAAATAAAACAGTTTTGGGACTTTAATTAATTTCCTTTTCCATTTATTATTATATGTACGTTTCCTGTTTTGCGTTAATTAGATGCTTTGTGTTCTTTGAAAGGAAGTATCGAAATCCTACTCTTTTTTATATATATATAAATACTAACATACATACTAAAAATTGCTAGATATTGGCTTGAATAATTTTTTACTCAAATACTGTCAACTTTATAGAAAAGCTGCAAGAGACAAAAATCATTAATTTTCTTCTTATAAAATTCTGAGAATTTTTTCAAAATTTTTTCAGAATTTTTTTTTAATACCGTATTTTCTCATGTTGATAAAATAAGAAAATGCAGTACTAAAAAGTTGATAAAAAATTCCGAAAAAATTCTTAGAGTTCTATGAGAAGAAAATAAATGATTTTTGTTTCTTGCAGTTTTTCTGTAAAGTTGATAGTATTTGAGTCAAAAATTATTCAAGACCAATATTTGGCAATTTTTAGTAATAATTAATGTCTTGTTAACTATTGTGAAAATTGCAAAATGGTAAAGAACTTTTTGCCTCAGTTTAATCCAATCTATCTATACAAAAGTGATTGGCAACAAACTTTCAGGACATTCTGTATATATGTATGTATAATATATATGTACGTAGAGAAGCGGTAACAAGTCAATGGCATACTACTACCATTTTTTTTCTTTCCTTTATTATAAAGAATATGTGCGACAAAATCATTTTTTTTTTGTAATTCGTTATCTCACGTATCGTAATTTAAATTCAAAAGATGCAAGAGTCATTTAATGTCTATGCTAAATAATTAATTACCAGATTGTACAAACACAGTTGTACCATTTTGAGCTGAACAACTGTAAAACTTGCATGTCGACATGTATTTCGTATCTACACTTTTGCAAATTTAGTGAAATTTTTAACTTGCACCGATAGATGCGATCGCGGTTTCACGCTTACAACAAAATAACGGAGCGAAAACCCGGACATTCGAGAGGAATTTGGGACAGGTGGCTTTAGTGGTTGCGCGAGGCGAACATGTAGTTGCTTGATAATTGGCGATCAAACACGGGCGAAACGAGCGAAATGCGAGTTCGACAACAGTCTGTCCTGTAAATGTGTCTTTTACTGCGAGGTAGCGGAAATGAATAACGATTAACAGTCAACACATCTAACATGAACGTTGCAAATTGTTTTTTTGCTCAGATAAAACATTTAAATCCAATCTCTTTAAAAAGACTCTTATAATTATAAATTTCGTAAACTTCTAATTACAGGTCGTAGTTGTGTAGAGCAATTGGTGAATACGTCGATACAAAAGATAACCCGCGCGTTTACGATAGCCGAGAGAGAGAGAGAGCGAGAGAGAGAGAGAGAGAGAGAGAGAGAGAGAGAGTGTGTCTCTCTCAATTTTCACGATCCTGTACGATTATCGTTACAGGTAAGTTATTATACATTTGACACAGTTGTTTTGTTTTAAATGCTACTTTTGTATTTTATTTTAGAAATTAACTTTTCACTTTTAGTTTTATTAAAAAATTTTTGGCATGATATACCGAATTATGCCACAGCGTATATTTAATATAATAAACGTTCAAATATTTAACGTAAACTGTATCTTTTTTCAGTGATACCAGTAGTGTTCCACCGTGGACACCAACGCGGTATGCAGTTACGCATTTATATCCTAGCCTGTCTCCTATTAAAGGGGGTGAGTGAATAGATACATTTTACATTCGTTATTTAATTAAGATTTATTTTGGATGAATGTCGATGATCGTTGCGAGACGTAATAAGAATCACGCGTGAAAAATTAACGCGTGAGTTATCGATACACACGTTACGTATCGATTGTTACAATTTTTACATCGGCGTTCGAAGCGAAATGTCTATCGAACGTTCTCGGGGACGAGAGAAAGACGATAAACGAGGTTTCACGGGTATTAGTTCTCGTCTGGTGCGAGACCACCGGTACGAGAAATGCGGTATGAGAAGGTCGAGGGGATCTCTCTTGTGCGGGGGATAGGATAGGTCTCGGTGTACGGTCTACGTATAGGTAATTACTACATTATAACCCAGATATATCGTGGTGAAGTGCGCACGTGGCCAGGCAATGCCGTTACCCAGTGCTCTGACCCAGAGCTAAGGGCGACTCGCCCGGTCCGATGTCTCAAAATGGTGCTCCAATCCGGCTCGTCTACTGTCTACCGAGGACCCGAGTAACGTTTCATCGTACATCGGGCCGCTCTCTTACAAGGTGGTGCGCAAAAATCCCGCGCGTGGAACGACCGGTTTCTTCGTGTGAGCGCGCGCCTCGCGATTTCTTCGGTGTACCCTTTTCATCCTGCATTCCTCGTGGCCCAACACGATTTTTCGATGCACATATGTACGCATCCTCTTTATTTTCCGCTTCGACTTCTCGATCGACGATTGTCGGTTCAAGTTTGTAAAAGAGCGTGGCGATAGACCGCATCAATGAATGAATCGCCGTCGGAATCATCCAGTCTGTGTTCCCCCTCCCCCTCCCCCTTCCCCTTCGCTCCCAAACCCTCCGCGATGTCTCTATGAATTATACTTGCATGATGATTTAGCACCGTTTCGACCTGTATTTCTTATCAAAGTCAAATTAACTCTTTCTGTACGTTTAATTTTTGTTGTTTTGCGGGTTCTTCTTTTCTCCTTCTCACATGTGCTTTATATCCCTGCACGCAATAATAATAAATATGATAAATTTTCGGGCGTATAATGTGCAACGTTTATATACATACATATATATATATATATATATTTGCAATTTTTATTGTTCCCGATAGAAAGCGACCAAACTGTCATGATCAAAGACGAAGTATTGAGTAGCGTGTCGACACTTGAACAAAACGTGTTTGATATAAATGGCACGATGCACGTCATTCATGATAAATTGCCGGTTGTCGCGGCTTCTTTGAGAACCGACGTCGTTGAGACCCCGCGCAAGTGACTTGGTAGGCCTTGGTCGAATTATGGGACGCGCACATTGAAAATCCAAGACGGGACGAGTAAACAGACGGATGGTAGGGGGCGAGAAGGAGAGTCGCACCGCGAACATATGCGCGGAACTGGCCGATTGACCCGTGGCTACAGACACGGGTAGCCCGTTATGCCCTAAGGTCACGCGTGACGCAATCGTACCACTATAACGTACAGTTCTATACACACGCTCCTCAATGCTCCTATTCCGCGGGCTCCCTACCTCGTAACCCCCTATGGTCCCCCACCGTCGAGTCAATCGAATCGTCGAACTCCACATTCGTTGAATACTCCGAACAGGTTTATCGCCGCCGGCAATTCGCCATCCTCTGCACCGTGTTGCCCTCGGCTGCCGTGCCACCGGAAATAACTCTTTCGACGATCGCTCCATTTGTCCGATCGGATAATCGAACGATCGAGCCCATACCGCATTTCTCGGCGCAGTGCGATTCTGTCGAGCTTGACACACTTAGGTTTCCCATTGAGCGCGTGAGAAACGAATACCGTTGTATGGCCGTTTTTTCGATAAATGTATAAAATTTAGCTGAAACGCTATTTCTATATATCAGAGAGAGAGAGAGAGAGAGAGAGAGAGAGAGAGAAAGCGATCAATGCGACTAAAAATGAAATTTGCGAACGAGCTCTCGGTGTGGTAATGTAGCCTCATTAGATAACGTTGAGTCGAGAGTGACACAATTTATTAATTAATGATTTAAAAAGAAACAAACGTTTTCTATCATACATATATTTAGTTTCGTAAGAATTTAATAAATTTCTACACCATCAGTACCATCCATATAAAAAATTTGAAACTTCCATCGTCTTTTGTTCAAACTTAAAACTATTCTTTATGATATCTTTTAAAAGCTCAAAAACGTAATTCGCATCTATTGTCAACAATTATTGGTGTTTTTATAGCTGGCTCGAGCCGAGGAAGTCGAGGTTGTGGAGGCGATCCCGGGAGAAGATAATCGAAACGAGAATTCAGCATTGAATCATCAAGATAACGAGTTAATTAATTCCGATCAATTAGCTTTGGATTCCATAGCGGATAAGGATACGGGAGGAAACCATTATAAATCGGGTGGCCTTCGAGGTCATCCTTTATTACCACCGGGTCGAGGTGCATTGAGTTTACCGCGTCCGCATCATAATGTCGCTTACCATGGCCCACCGCCGCCATTGCCGCCTTCTAAAGCGCAATCGGAAGCTATGGATAAGATCTATACCACGGGCGGCGGAGCCAGTACCGCGGTTGGCGTCGAACCTTGGCCGGCGCCGACGCCCGATATGCCGAAGATCGTGTCGCTGGATGTGAAATGCGAGAAGAGTCTGATGAAGGTCTATCTGGGTTTCGACAAGCCGTTCTACGGCATAGTCTTTAGTAAAGGCCACTACAGCAATATTAATTGCGTACACCTGCCTGCGGGACTTGGTCGCACATCCGTCAACTTCGACATCAGCATACACGCGTGCGGTACGGCCGGCAATACGGAGAATGGATTGTACGGTTACGGCGCCGAATCTGGATCCGGGACGTTTTTCGAAAACATCATAGTGGTACAATACGATCCTCAGGTGCAAGAAGTCTGGGATCAGGCGCGCAAACTGCGCTGCACTTGGCACGATCTGTATGAGAAATCGGTCACCTTCCGTCCGTTTCCCGTGGATATGCTGGATGTGGTTCGCGCGGATTTCGCTGGTGATAATGTCGGATGCTGGATGCAGATACAAGTTGGCAAGGGACCGTGGGCTTCCGAGGTTTCGGGGCTTGTCAAGATCGGTCAGACTATGACGATGGTACTCGCGATTAAGGATGACGATTCCAAGTTCGATATGCTCGTGAGAAATTGCATGGCTCACGATGGCAAACGCGCCCCGATACAACTGGTGGATCAGCGAGGCTGTATCACGCGACCTAAATTGATGTCTAGATTTACAAAAATCAAGAATTTCGGCGCTTCGGCGTCCGTGCTGTCGTACGCTCATTTCCAGGCGTTCAAGTTTCCGGACTCCATGGAGGTACACTTTCAATGTACCATACAGATATGTCGGTATCAATGTCCGGAACAGTGTTCGGAATCGTCGTCGCTTTTGGAGAGTCAGGGTCTTCTAGAGAATCACCATCATCATTCCCCGACGAATGAACATCCTGACGTCGGATACGGTCTTCCGCCACCGATCCCGCTGCCGTTGGAGGCTTATTTACAGGCAGCGGCTGGACGGCCCCGAGACGAAAGGAGAAGAAAATCCCGAGAGATAGTGC
Source organism: Trachymyrmex septentrionalis (assembly GCF_001594115.1). NCBI lineage: Eukaryota > Metazoa > Arthropoda > Insecta > Hymenoptera > Formicidae > Trachymyrmex > Trachymyrmex septentrionalis. The sequence goes on from NW_017305135.1 coordinate 331,385, forward strand.
ACAATCCGCAAAAGGCCGTTGGTGTGAATCGAATTATTCGAGTTGTCTCGACCGGTGACCTGACCTTTTCCATCGATGAGAACAACAACAGCGAACTGAATGGACCAACGATGGTGTTCCCGCAACGTCACGAAAATACAGCCAGCTCGACCATGATCTGCATGACCACTCCTGGATTTGCGATTACTCTCATCGTGCTACTCGCCGTTCTACTTTCCTCGTGCGTGTTGTCCGCTTATCTTTTTATGCGTCTCAGGCCCTTCTCGGCGAGGACCAGGAAATCCACGGCGTTTTCTAACGTCGAACAGAATGGCGCGACGAAGAAATCTTCGAGAACATGCTTCTACTCATAGAAATATTTGTCCACGAGTCATCTCGAATTTCGGTGATTCCGATATCTCAATTCTGGAAGAGGGACCGTCGAATTTCATTTGGTCCTCTTCTTCAAAACCGGTTTACATGGTTTCCTGGGCGATATCGTTGACACGTCGTTGGAGGTCAGCACTTCCGTAAGACGAATGCGAATCGTGCAGAGAAAAAGAAATTAGTCTTAGCGAATACAACTTTGTCAAGACAAAAAATTAGCGGTAAACGGATGGAAATTGTTTGTATTATTTTCAATATTTTTTTGGCCATTAACTGACAGTATTTTTTTGTATGTATATTTTACATGTATTCAGAATTTTGAGCGAGTCGTGCACATATAGCGGAACATTTTTTACCAGAAGGCCAGGAAGGGAATTTATGTAGACTGGTCTTCGAAATTGCGAATCTTCAGGTTTCATAGAGGCTATCGAGTGTCGCAAGCACGACTCTATATAAAGGCTACGTTTTCTTAACGTGGTAGTATCAGCGGCATTATTTTACAATAAATTGTAGTACTCGTGCCGTTTTCGTTTAACGCGTATTATGGTCTCTATATAGAGTTGTGCTTCGTCATAATGAAACTTAAGCTCAGGCCTTTATAGGCAAAAACATAGGCGATACGCCGAAGATTTAGTCAAAGATAATCAAACCTATTTCTGCGTTTATTATTTATCAATCGATGTATTTATATTTTGTAATTTCTTTCTCTGTTTTTATCTCCTTTTTTGGTATTTGGGATTCTCTTAACAACAGTTGCTCAACATGCGACTAGGTAATAATAAAGTTGAAATTTCAACAAAGTAAAAATGGTTTACAATATAGTGTTTAAGAAATGTTAACATGTTATTATTAATAATATTATTTATATTTATTATCTACTTACTTAAATCTTCTAAAGATAAGTAGAATCCTATAGAAAATTTTATATGAAGTAAATAAATAAAATAAAATTACAAAATGTGAAAGTATGATCATTCTATTATAATCAATAAAAATTAAAGGTAACAAATAAATAAAAATATTAACAAAAAATATATTATAGCAAAATGAGAAATTTTTAATTATACACAAGTATACGAGTATAGTTCATTGTTGAAAGTTTACTTTGATAGCTTTTTTTTTAAGTTGCGAAAATCTAAAGTGCCAAAATATTATATTATGATATTATGTAAAACAGCAAATAATAAATTTACGTAGGGTCTGGTTATGAAATGAGGTTTGCTTTGTTTCACGTGTGCTGTATGAATGTTAAGCAACTCTCAACAAGGTATGAATGATAATGTTATCATGATGTTTTATCACATTTGTCATACTGTTGTTACTATGATCAATGTAGTATTGTTAAGAAAATTTATTGAAAATGTGAAAAACTAAGTAGAAAGAAAACGAGGCAATTCAATAAGTTATATGTAAAATCGTGTGCAGTCATTAGTTTATATTTGCAGCGTAATCTATTTAATGTATAAGGTATAGTAATACGCAAGGTGTCCAAAAGTTGTAAACCATTCAATTACTCTCACATATATAAATCTCTATTTAGTTACCTTATTAATCAATAAAGGTAGTTAATGTATTTTTGTATACAGAATAAATTATAATTGGGAATTAAAAAATCCTATATTCACAAGGTGCTGTAAATATATTATTTTATTGCCATTATTATTTACTTATATTTATATATATTACATATATATATATATATAAACGTAATATTTTAACTAAATAGTCGTATTATATCGCCTTACTTTTGCTCGAATGTTTTTCATTCGTTGACAGGCGATGCCACGTTTTATCTAGTTTTCAGTGCTGATCGTACACATGTTACGCTTGTGAATTAAAGTTACTCAATCTAAGCGTATTATAAATTTTTACACGTGTATACATGTAAGAATAACTTAAGATCTAATTTTAATATTAATTACTTGGCAACTCGCAAGTCCTTTGGACGAGTAAAGAAATGAAACTTTATTACTCATCCATTATTAAAATTTATTAAAATCTGTTCACACACACGCAGGCACACACACACACACGCAGGCGCACACACACGCACGCACGCATACACACACATACACATACACACACACACACACACACACACACATAATCTCGTTTCTTAAACGAAAGAAAAGAAACGGATTTATACCATAAATTATGATTCAAAATATGTCCATATCGTAAATATCTTTGGAAAAAGTCTTTGCGAGACATTTCGGTATGGACATTTCTAATGCGTTTACTTACGTATATCAGGTATAAAAAATTCAATATTTTATAACAAAAGTTATATTTGTGGCAGTAACTTAATATACTATGATTTGCAACAGTCTAACTCTATACATGGAATATAGAAGGAAAAATTATAAACCCAAAGACGAAAATCCACAGGAATTGTGGAAACTTTAGAAGATGAAGAAATGAATATATATAACGTGAGTTGAATATTTATTTTCTTTATGTCAGCTTCCCCAAAAAATTGTTAACATATTTCATATATATCCGAGATAAATATTGTTTTTAGCCTCCTTAGAGCACATCATTAACAATCTCTACATGACGAGAATGTCGTGGAATCGAACACGACTCACAATCAATATCCTAAGACTCATAAACAGTATCTGTTAATAAAATAATCTAAATAGAATTTATTTAGATTATATAGACGACGCTTTGTAACCCTTGGTGTATTTGTCGATAGAATTCTGAATGCATCGAAATCTTGAAAAGATGAATAATCATCAAAGTAATCATAGCTGTGCATCATTTTTACTATTCGTACGACAAAATAGTTTAATCTAATAAATATACTACTAATACAATAATTATGAACATTTCCGATATTAATTTCTTAAGTTACATTCTTCACGGCATACCCAGTTTTATAATTAATTAGAGTATTAAAATTTTCATAAAAACACGATCTGTTTTTATCAACAAATAAATTGTTGTAATAATTTTTCATACTATCGCGAGTTTATTTTAAATTTTAGATATTTTCAATAAATGCAATGCTAACAGCGCATCTTGACGATCTGTTTGCAATTTCTTAACATATATATATATATATATA
>NW_017305135.1:335217-339147 GCF_001594115.1 Trachymyrmex septentrionalis
CATTATAAATTTATTTATAAAGAGAATTATAAAAAGGGGTACAATACGTCATTGCATAATATTCATAAGAAATATTCATAACAATGCGGTATTTATTAATGTTTATTAATGTGTAATTGATTACTGAAAACTACGACACGCGACATAACGACTGAAGAAACATCACGTTACGAGATTGAGATAATATTCACGTTACGCAAGTTATAAAATAACTTCGATAAAATCTCCGAGTAACGTAAATACCTACCCAGAGATAGAGTTCTCTTGTACGACTGCGATTCGCGAGAATTTGGTGTCGTCGCGCGATTCGCAGGAGGATAAACTCGAACAATAGTACCAAATACAATATAAAGGTGTTCCGTTTCCTCCAGCTCATCTCTGTCTCCTCTAGCGTATCTCTTTCGATGAATACCTGTTTATAATTGCACGCAGCTCAGCGATGTACTTACGATACTTTGTACAGCGTATTATTGCACATTGTCTCTCCTTAGACGCACCTGGACGCACGCGTCTTAAAACTGGAATGAAGGCGTTGTCAGCCCCGCTCGACCGATGGATCCGCAGCAACCTGCGAAGCTACGTTCGGCTGTTTTTGTTGTAGCTCATTGGGATGATGAGTGGGTCGCGTCGTGCAGCGCACGCGGAGCAAACCGTAAGGCAACCAGCCGTTGTTATTGCCGTGCACTCCGGTTTGGTTGTTCTCTCTGCTGCCGGCTGCGACGTCCCGCTGCGCCTGCAGCCGATGCAGCATCGCGCCCGCAACGAGAGCGGAAACGACTGCCGAGAGCGCGACGACGATGAAAAGCGCGCTAAAACCTGGCATCGGCAGACAGATCCCGTAAACGACCTCTTCGCGTATCCTGCCCTGAAAAACAGTCACCGCCTCGGCGTGCGTGTCCGGACTAAAGGCTAGATCCGCCTCGGAGATGACCTCGTAAATACCGCTGACACCAACGTCAGCGCTACGCGCTTTCCTATCCGTCACCGTCACCGAGCGTTTTCGACGGGTGACACTGGCGGAGAGCGGCGTCACCGGCACCGCGCCGTTGTCCTCCTCCAGATTCCGCGGTCCATGCGGAAATTGATCCTGTTCGCTCTCATATTTATCCACCCGCGATGGTTCCTAAAAAAGAAGCGAGCGATGTGATTTATGATGTATATCGATCGATTGAGACAGATAGATTGTTTTTTTTTTTTTTTTTACGTTTTTTACCATAAATGGTTTCGATAAATCGACATCATCCGGCTCGCTGTCGTGCTGCGTTTCAGTCACAGTTGATGGTAACCGATTACTCGTCTGTGCTTGAGCTTTCGGAATCGACTTTTCAACATCTAGGAAATGTCCGCCGATTGACGTCATATCGTCGCCGTTCTGAATAACATCATCGTATAGAGAACCATCTCCATGCTCCACATTGCCATCCGAGTCTTCGTTGTCTTTGTTCGAGCTGCTGTTATCGTTGTCATTAGAGGGAATAGAAGTTGCCATACTCTCTATGTATTGCGGTCGTATATGATCCTTTCTTTCTTGAATATAATGAGCTATAGAGCCGCTCAATTGACAATGATCCAGACAACCGTGCCGACATATTTCCACCTTTTTGTACAAATATTTTCAAATTTGTTAAAGGAAATTCGAATGGTAAATGACAGACAGAGATTATCAGTCGAGATAAGCTAATCTCTCGATCAAGAGATTAACCAACAATCAGATTTAACAGTGAAAAATGTAAAAAAGTACATCAGCTGTGTTCGGATGCACCGAAAATTCTCTCTTTTCGTGTGAATGTAACAAAACGAATAAAATCAATCATTTCGACCCTTCAATTCGGGTCCTTGCCGATATAAAATATAAATCGAAATTACATAAGTAACGCAAATCCCAAGTTGATGGTTCCCGACAATTTAGAATACATTAATCAGATTTGATCTCTAAAAACCGTACATTGTTACCTTGCATTTGATATGAACGCTTAACGCGTCCGGGAATTTAAACGCGTGGAAGAAGGCGTACGTGATCACGGTCGCGCGGTCGTCTGAGCCGCGCGCCTTCAAGAACCGGCTGATCATCTTCGGTCTTAGCACGCAGCCGAACTCGTCGCTGAGCTGTATCGTGTGACCGCCGCCGTCTGAAGCCACGCACGACTTGACCCGCATGTCGAACTCACCTGTGCTCGGTTAAATAACAGAAAATTACGTTAGTAAATCTCCGCGCTCCGATCGCCCGGAAAGTTTCGTGTTTCTGAAGAATAAACTTGTTACCTCGATAATCGTTTATAGCGACGACCAGAGTTAGAGTGGAGCCGAGTGGCACGATACCGGACACGGGTGGCGCCCATGGACCCTTGCCGTGCTGAATCTCCATCCAGCAGTCCACGTTGTCGCCTGTGAACAGTGATGGATTTACTCCTTACTCGCGACGAAAAGAAGAAAAATCGGCAAACCGGCACCTCAAGTATCAAGTTTTGGAAAATAATTTGTATCCCGGAATGAAAGAGGAGTGCCGTATCAATTGATTTAGTTATATAATTATTCTTCCCTCTTTGTGCAGCACTGCTCTGCACGTGTATAATATTTCCGCGCGTGCCTCGCTTTATACATATATTGAAATTAACCGATGTGACTGTGGCTTCACCTGTGGCCAACCGCAAACGGGTGCACGAGTTGCAACGTGTATCTCGTGCTGATATGTTTGCGCGCATTAAATGTACCGCTATCTATCCCTCGTAATGCACGCTCAAAAGCCAAGTATTCATGTGTGCTGCTTTAATAGAAAATGATCATGGAGAAACGTGGCACATTCACTTGGATATTTAACACTGCAATATTTCAGAATAAACTTGAAACTCTTAGAGAGCACATAATTCTGTCTGCTGCCTAGAGATTGTTTACAGCAGCAGATGGCAATCGAAGGAGAATTTCCCGTGCACGCGGATGTCACGCGGTTGTTTCAATAGTATCGCCGTGAGAGCTCGGAGAATGTATGTCGATGGATTTATCTCCATTAAGAAATAGCACTTGATGGGAGCGTAATCGTAAGATGCTCCTACCTCTAAAATCCAGCTGTATCACATCGAGATCCGCGATAACCATCGGCGGTTTTGACGCGGTCTTCTCATAATCGTTGAACCATTCGCATCGCAGACGTTTAGCCTCGTCCCAAACCTCAAGTAGGTCTTTGTCGTATTGGACCACCACAGTATTTTCGTAAAACTGTCCGTGCATGTCCGGTTTCGTACCGCATCTGAAATGATAAAAAATTATATAAGTAAAGCAATACGTTTTATATAGTATTCTTTTAAGTATATAAGTATTATAATTTTAACAAAGTTTGGGAGAAGCAAATAGCTTGAAAAATTGTGTCACAATAATATTGTCGTGTCTCTCGTGAACTATGGATAAAATGCAAGAGCGCAAAGTAGATGAGAGTTCTTGACGGTAAAATTATAGTTATCCGTACACTGGTACTTAGATACATTTTTCTTTCAATTTCATCCGCTCACCTTGCGTAAGCTATCCGAAAGGAAAAGAACGTTTGCCCGGTGGACGGTGGGACATAGATGCAACGTGGATCCGCGTGTTGACCTTTAGACGAGACGATACCTTCGAAGGGTTGCGAGAACGAGAGATGGACGTCCATATGATCTTTCCCACACATCACCTCCAAAGATTGGATGGCCGGCATGCCCTCTGGCCTCTCCAACGGCCAAATGTCGCTGTTGCTACTGACGTTTTTCAAGCCAACCATCTGCGCATTTAAAGAATATTGTACGTCGAATATTTTCCTTTCAGCTTGTATGACCTTTCTTCTCTCCGCCTTTCTCTCTCTCTCTCTCTCTCTCTTTCTCTCATTCTCTATTTCTGTTATCCCTTCGTTTCCTACTCATTGTCCGACGCACGTACCTATACACGATGCACATACGTATAGCT
>NW_017305135.1:339247-350589 GCF_001594115.1 Trachymyrmex septentrionalis
TTCTGTTATCCCTTCGTTTCCTGCTCATTGTCCGACGCACGTACCTATACACGATGCACATATGTATAGCTTGCGGCTTCAAAGTTACGCGTGTAAAACGGTAAGAATCGGTTGCCGATCCTATTTTCCTCCCGGTACAAGAAAATTACTCTGCGGTAGAGTTCACGGAAAGGTCATAAATCGAAAAGTACTCCAAGATTGTTTGAGCTGGCAAAAACATTTAATCGAGACGTTACGATCGTTATAGGCGGATATGAGCTGAAATGTTTTTACGTGAATTGATGTAAATGTACTTTTAATGTTTGATAGCTTAATAAACATTCGATTTCTTCTAGTCCATCGGCGGTGTTCGTAATTAAAAGAAATATTTGATAAATTGTCAATAATAAATAGATCGATTGTCTTGACATAATAATATCGTGGCATAAAATTCCTAGAGATGAGAAAGAAGTTCGGTTTAATTGAAACATTCGTCCCTAAGCGTTCACGGTGGAAATTGTTGGCTATAAATCAAGTTCATTACCGTAATTGCAACAAGTTCTTTTTTGTACTCGCAGTGCATTTAGAGAAGTCTCCGAGGATGGGATTGTAATGAAAACTTAAGTACCCGTATATTTTCGCTCCGCCCGTCCATTAGACCCAAGATAATCCATACGATTTAGTCATAAATACCTCTCACGCTCAATCGAAACTGACAATCTCGCGTATACCTCTTGCTTCGTCGTTAATGCCGGTATACGAGGTAATCATGCACGAGACACGAGCCGCGCGACAAGAGTCTATCTCAAATTAAGCGCGACTACTCTTGAATTTTTCATTATTTTCTGTATTAAATGCAGACAACTGCAAATATTATTTACTTTCGTATGAATATTTAGCAAAATTATTAGCAAGAAAAATTATTAGCAACACATGCCACTTTTTGGTCACGGCGATATCGAATGAATTGAATGATCTCGGAAAGATTGAATTGTGATAATTAAATATGTTATCATTTTTGTTATTTATTATTTCAATACTTACACTATTATTGATTCTTTTAATTCAATTAATGACGTATCTTTCGTGGACGTAGATGTACTTTGTCGAGATTCATTCAGTAGTATTACCATTATAATGAAACTTTACTTAAGTAGAACGATATGTCTGGTCTATTAAATCTGATCTAGATTCTGCTTCTTAATACCCACTTGTATGTGTGTTATAGTTGCATTTGATACTTTATACAACTTTTTTATTTTCGTATTCGAATAAGATGGATAATTGCGCAATATTAATTACGTACAATTACAATTTATCGTCCATTCTTAAATACCGTGACTCTTATCTAATACCATATTACAGATCATTGCGATATCCGTCGTTAGTCCAATGGAACATTAGAACGTATCTTTGTTCTAAACATTTCTGGAAATTAAGGGATACTACACGCATGGCGCTTCTGATCTTAGAAAATCCTAGTTCACTACGTGAACGAGCGAGCGCGGTATCGCCGTAACGGGAGAAGCGTCTTTACCGCTGCATTAACGGTCGCCGTTTTTCGCGCAAGTGAAAACACGTTTCTACGCTCTTACAATCGCACTGTTAAATGACAACGTTTCATTAGAAATGATTACGCACCTGGCGGACACGGCGCGTACCCTTTTTACCGAGTGCGTCGCGCTGCGGCACCGCGCTGCGTTGCCGACGTAACGCGATCATTGACTCATGTCAGAACCTACCCCTGCAAGTAACATAAGTGCTATCTCTATCTGCTACTCCAATGATTTGCTATGGTATGAGGATTGGCAGCTTTATTTATGATATTTTATCGTTAATCATTTAATATTGTTTGAAAAGAAGAGACAAGACCTTTGCGCTAGTACGTATATTGCTGCAGGTATATTGTCCCTCTCTCCCTCTATCTCTCTCTCTTTTAAACGCGTAAAAAAAAAATGACAAATAATATTTATATTGCGCCACGTGGACACCGCCGTAGGGGCAGAAATAAAAGATGCGGTTTATGACTTCTCGGGACTCGTTGGTTACGACCTCGGTGTGCATTGGTATTCCGAGATGTTCTAACGTGAGGCACATTGGTAGGTGAGTTTCCCATCGCGGCAGCCCGGTGGCGCTCGAATGCTAATGCCCCCGTCTGCGGATAGTCAATTGTACTCGTGACAGCGGAAATAGCTGCCTCGGTGGCCGCATGCTCGCGTGTACCGATTGTACCGAAGGAGGATCGGGGTCGATGCGAATGGAGTCTTATGGCCGATTTTACTGACCTTCCTCAATCCTTTGGAGATTCGTATTACGGTAATGTAATCAGTGGTAGAATCTCCGCTCTAAGCTACCGCTCTAAGCTTATCTTGAATAACTTGGCGATAAAGATTGGGTACCACGAAGTACAGTTCTGTACAATGGTTCGTCGCTATTGGCTACAACGATTTCTACTTTGCAAGCTTACATTCGGATTATCATTCGATTGTTACTTCGCCGTTCTTTCTTCTCTCTAAATTATAGATTACGGTAGTATTCCTGTTTATAATCTCGTCTGCTCCGATTTACATCATGAGAAATTCTAGCGATCTGATATGTAATTATCGTCGACAGTTTATGGACGGAGACGCGCACCAATATCGCAAGGTCATGGAGATAGATGTTTCATCGCACGGTACCGTCTGTATGATAGGTTTCACGTGGAGTTTTGAATAACGTAAGAAGGAATGAGGGGAATGGGACGGACTGGGTGGAGAGGGAGCTTCAAGACGGTAAAGGCGGTAACGGTACCTAGAGTAGGCATGAATATCCGCTTGCAAGCTGTCGCGACGACTCCTGCCGCGTCATCGCATTGTCATTTAAATGGAAACGCGAATTCCCGACGGTAAGGATTCCTGCCGCCGCGATGTGGAAATGACGGGTCTCTTTATTTCCCGCTCGATATCCCGCACGGTCTTTGATTCTTGCTGAAAGCAATATATCCCGGGTTATTAGGTGATCGACTATTAGGTGAGCGACTGTTACGAGACTCCGGGCTTGGCCCGCACGTGACGTGAGTCATGCCAGACCGTTATTCATTAATTATAGGATCTATACGGCGGCGTCGCATCATTGGCCAAACACACACTTGAAATTGTAGCCCATTATCGGAATCGGCGCGGCTCACGCGGTGGTCGACCGATTGACAGTGTGTACGGCTCTAGGGCTTAATTGACCGACAAAAGAAAACCGCTAGAAGATGAGCGGGACAAAACGCAAGTCACGAGTCTGAGTGCGAGTGTCTCGTATCTCGTGCCTATGTAACGTCATGCTCCGCTAGTCGATACACACCGCTGTTTGTGCTCCTGTCCCTCTTAGCGCTGCTCGTTGCGCGTTATTAAGACAGCGAATCTGATATTTCATCCATCGACATCAATAACTCCGCGCTAATAAATCTTCCCGATTGAGGACGAATAAATTCGATACTTCGAGGACGTCATTTTGGTATAATTATTTAGTATCTTCCTAAGACAACGCAAAGTGTCTAAAAACGGGACGTAAGACGCCTTAAAGACGTCTTACTACGTCTCAATTTTCGACTTTGTATCGTCTGCGTTTTCTATCCGATCAATGGGAATTTTATCAAACTTTAACATTGCAGATACATATTTTTCATCTAAGCGTGTTAAACGTCACATTAATCTTCGATACGTCGCTTGAACGTTCGAATAAATAAATTAAGTGATAGAATACCTAGTTGGTTCAGTAAATATATAGGACGTTAGTTTGGAACTAATTCAAAATCAAAAGGTCGAAAGCTATTGTATCAATCGGAAATGTATGCGATCGTTAGCCGTTGGCGTTCGTCCAATTGCAAATCAGCCGTGTACACTTACCATATAGATCAGCGTACGTAGCAACTTCCACACCCCTGGCATCCTGGAGGTCCCAGCCTCTCACGACGAAACACCGTCCTGCCCTGCAAAGACAAACGCACTGCCTCGCATTAGTCCGCATTAATTTCGTCGTGCGCGAGTTGTTACATCGTCGGCGCGCGCGATGCTACACACTTGTGCGAAGCCGGATCTATTTTAATTTATCCGGACTACCATGGTCTAGCGAGCAAATTATCCGGGCACCGTCTGCCAGGTTGCGCTTCGAATCCCAAGGAGGTCTCGAGCGCAAAATTGATTTGCTAGGAGAAATCATGATTATGAAGTTTCAAATACGTAAGCGTTTGTGAAAATTCGAATTACACGGTACGCCGCGAAATTGCAGGGAAATAGCGATCTCTTGTAAAAATTAGAGCAAACGATAAAATGGTGATATTGACTGTAGTTTGTAGCACCTACTCGTATATGAAATTGTAGAGCATTCACACAGACTGTAAACGAAAATGTACTCCTGCGCCGAACAGATATTCATTGAAATAGTAGATAGTAAACTAGTACTTTTTTGAACTGGCTTTGCTATTGGCGTCTTTTATATTCTGTTATCGCTGTAAATCTCTCAATTTAAAGATTATCCATGAGACGATATATAATAATGTAACGTGAAAACTGTTATTAATAGGTATGAATATGTATAACTGATAGTGTTATACCGGTATATATTCGTAAAGATAGCTTAATTCTAACGTACGGCTTGTATTATTAATCTAAAGATGATAAATACAATGAATGTCTAGCATTGTGTCACGCAATGCGATTTATGTATAGTCATTTGCGTGATATATACGGATTATATAGAGTTATGCTGATATATACGGTATATGGCAATAATTAATGGCAACAATTAACGGATAAGATATCGCGATAAAGTAAAAAGCCAAATTATTATAGGCATTTTTGTCTATTAATGTTTATAACTGTATTCTTAAACACGACAACTGTGGCTATTATGCTAACAAGAGTTAACATCGACATGATTTGTGCCGTTTCTCAGAAATGTACGTTTATTATTTCAAAATATATACAAGCCTTTTCGATCTTTACTTCTAAACATTTTGTAAAGAAAATAAAAAATTCTAATAAGGTTCTTCATTGATTTCTTCTGAAAAATAACGAAAAGAAGAATAATCAATTATTTTTAAAACAATCTAATACAATAGATTGTGAATATCTAGATTCTTGAGAAAATGGGAAAAAAATTTGATTTCCAATTGAAACGAATATATTTAAAAGAAACAAAATATATATATATATATATATATATCGGTTTCTTTTTGCAAAGCAAAATTTAAAAAAAAAATAAACAGAAAAGAGCAACATTAGATGTAATGTAAAAGATTTTTTTATTAATAAATTTATATATTTTACGATAGAAAAAAATAACATTTCCTTTTACTTGATTTTTATCGGTTCTCATACGTAATAATATGAAGCTTTTTACTCAAAATCAATTCTACATGATGAATAAGAGCGAGACAATAAAGCCAATAATTGTAATAAGAGACCATGTCAAATGCTAACAAGTTAAAGAATATATAAATAAGTAAAAATATTGAACAATATACGTTGATTATTAAAATACAGATAACAAATTCATCAGTCAGATGCGAGAATCTTGTCAAGTTAAAAAAAAAAAATGTGGAGTCTGTTGAAGTGAAATATAATTTAAGTATTGAATGAGATGTTAAAAGTTTGATTGCCAAAAAATTTGATTTTAGTCTCGACACAACACAGAAAGAGGGATAAAACTTTGTTGCTATATTTATGAAATCGTTTAATGCATTTGATAAAATAGACAGTCTATTTAAGGAAATTTGGTTTATAGCGGATTTTTCCGGTTATTGAAATAATGCTGTCATCGAGGGAGGATGCTAGTTATTCTAACGGTATAGCATAAAGTCATGTCGCAGTCTATGTAATTGACCTATGGAAAATAGATACGGTATGCGACGTGAAATCATGAATGCGTTTCGCTATCGAGAACGTTGCTGTGTATAGCTGTGTCGTATAATCGTGGTCGCGAGTGCAATGGACACAGAGATAACCGTAGTTATGAATGGGAAATATCAACGTCACGCACAGATTGACAGTAGCATACCAATCCCTTGCTTTACACTTTACACGCTATTTCACATGTTTACATAGCTGTTATAATTGCCACGATTAGGATCAAAATTATCAAAATTGTGGTTTTCCAGAAATTAGTTCTAGAATTCATTGTAAGAGAAAGATTTTAGGACTATAGTCTTTCGCAGCTGATTTCCAATATTTTAGTTGTGTATGATATCTTTTTTAATTTTCTGTATTCAGAAGAGTAATAAGAAATATGCAGTTCATGCCTCGTTTCTTATTCTACTTGTTAATAACCGCGGTTTTCACGATTCATATCCGTAACTAACCAAAAACTATTAATGGATCTATAAAAGAAATATTGCCTTGGTTTCGTAATTCTAATTGGTAAAGCTGCGATTAATTAGTATTATCATTCGTAATAATATAATGATGATCGATTCTGTATCCTCCAATGAAAACAATATAAAGAAAAGGATTATTAAGAGTCAGAAAACATAGAAAAATCTCCATTGTTCATTTAACATAAGTATAATTGAAGATAGATATAGGTATTTTGTAGCGTTTTAACTTTGTTACTTTCTACAGTTCCTGATTGGTACATCTATCTTTAATTATACTTATGTTAAACGATCAATGGAGATTTTTTTTTATGTTTTCTGAATTCTTAGTAGCCTTTTTTATCTCTTTGAACATTAAGAGTCCTGTTATTTCAAGTTTTTTATTCTAAAAAGATTATTGATCAGTTGATTAGTAATATGCAATATTTATTTGCGATGATTTATTCTTTTAAGAAAAAGAGAGGAAAAGTAATTTAGATTATTGCAAAAAAAAATTCGTTAAGGATACAATTAATATTAATTTGTGAATTTCTTATTATTCTACATTCACAATTATTATTTGTTAAACAATTTTTTTTTACAAACTTTGTGTTAATAAAGAATGTTTCAATCACGTTTTAGAGAAAGATTTATCTCAGCATTTTATACTGAATTTCAAGGTTGCAGCAAAAGCGTGATATACTCGTATAATGATCATCGCGACAAGACATGAATAGCATGAGCAAACCCAATACCGATTTCAAGGCTGTTCGCGGCTCGTTAACTCCGCCGATCGTTTTTGCCGGATTAAACGCATCGCTGCACCAAGCTCCCAGTTCCAATGTTGACAGCAATCGTTTCAGATTGCCTGATTATTAGATGAACGGCGTGCCGATCAATATGAAGATGCGATCGAATCCTTTGCTCTCGCAGGTAACGTCTCGCACCTGTGCGTGACCACCTAAGTAACAAATTATACAATTTTTTGACAAGTGTGAGACGTTCCGGTCGAATAAATTATAGCGGATCGTCGTATAGCGAATCTTATAATTCTTCCTTTTTTTTTTAGTTACTCTGCTTAGAATGGATAAATGTTTTCTCGATTAATATATTCATCATTTTATCGTGTTTGAGACGAAAGAGATGAGTCTATGCAGATGGAGTGGTGGTAAGAAATCTAGTTGTTTTTCCCTCAGTCGAGTGAAATTCAGTATATATATCTATCTATACTATCAGAAATTTTAATAAAATTGAAGAGGAATAAAGTTAAATTACTGAAATTAAAAAATTAACAGTTTCTAAATTGAATAATGACATTGTGTGTATGTGACATAGGGAAAGATTAACGTTTTTAAGAAAAATTCTTTCTGAACCTATCCCAAGAGAAATCCCGTTGGCACTGTAGCTTGAAAGAGGACGTTCGCACCGAGTCTCATAATTCAAAACGAGTGTGCAGTGTCACGGTGTCAATTGTAATCCTACTGGCTGTGGGAGATGAGTTAAAAGAAGGAAGCAAAGACAGCCGGTCGTTAAATCCGCGATGAAGGCATATATTATGACTTTAATTAAAATCGAGTTAATTCTCAGTGTACACACAATGGTGGGTTAGTGTAATCCCATCCGATCGATTTTCATAGTTGACGTTTTCTTCCTTTTCACTTATTGCAAAATATCTTTTGTACTACGACATTTTAGACTTTCTAACTGAAAAATTCCTTTTTTTTCCAGTCCTCAAACAATAGATAAAAAAAATTTGTTAAAATCGATGCACCACAATCTGAGAGAAGGCAAAAGAAAACGCTGGGTTACAAATACCCGGATATGGGTAGATACGGACTGCCAGAGTTGTGTATGCTCAGGGTTAACGATATAGTGTGTTGCTCGTTTAAGTGGTGCAACTTGGATTATGGACAATGTTTAAGCGCCGATAATATTCGCAAATATCCGTTTGTGATGCTCAGATTGTTGCAATCGCTGCGAATATGTAATTACTGCGGTTGACCAATGTCCATATAGATTAACGCCTACACGTTCCAATCTTGATCTATGTTCTAGCAAATATCAAACAATTAGCGCCAACTGTTTAATGACTCGTAGCCCCCGACAAAGAACTATAGTTTCGCGATTGTTGTACCGGAACGATCCTCGATAGGGTCATTTCATGCCACGCATCATAAAACCAAATGGATAGAGTATACGAGGAATCTTCCCTTACACATTGATATTGAAAGAACGAATATATTTGTTAAAATAATCTATATAAAAACTATATAGGAATAGAGAACAATTGAGAACGTTGCGAATATTTTAAAAGTAGAAATAAAAGAATATAACATTGAAGAAATTTAATAGATGTTAAGAATATATGGAAACTGGAAAACTTCTAATATTTGATTTTAAAATTGATTTAGAAATTGAAGACTGTATTCGAACACATGAGAGTTGTCGGTAGTTACAAGCTTGATACGTGCGATGCCAATCAAAAGCCTATGATTAGATGATGATACACATCATGGAAACTTTTCTTTCGTTTTGGGATTAGCTACACATATAATTATATATACATCACAGTTTATGTATATTGAAAGACAAACACTTCAACAGCGTTGGATTTTCTCATTCGTAATGCTTCAAATTTTACTATTTCACATTTTATCAGCACAATTTATCAGTGATGAACAATACTAATTTCTCGGGCAAAATACTTCGATATTCTACTCACTGAAATTAGATTATATTGAATAAAAGTTTTTGTGAACATTGCTCGTGTAAAGTGGTAATTATAATTTTGCAGGCTTTTAAGACTTGGACGATTTTATTAATAACAGCACTTACATGTCCGTTATTATATCGGCTGTAATGATTTCCAATTGGGTTGTCATATATGCCAACTATTTGCGTTACAATTTTTATTTAATAATATTTCCATTTTACAGTTATATTGGACATGCCCTCTTTACCATTAACGATTATAAAAAGAATAAGCGCTCGCGATGTTTCACGAAAAGTTACGCGGTCGACACGTTAATAGGAAGAGCAGGCCAAAACGGGTGGTCCCGATGATGGAAGGGTTAATCGGAGCAAGGAGTTGTTTCGCGATACACGAGTACCATGAATACTTGTTTTTGATTTGCCTGCCTCGAGCATGTCGGCGGAAAGCATTAATTAGCTGTGCATAACCGACTCGTACAAGCGCGCATGACGCACAACTACACGGATTTCATCGCCTCGGCATCGTTTTCTTGCATTCAATCCCGACGCGATTACGTATATAACGCTCGTTTAATTAAAATAGCGAGTATGCGATAGACTAATTATTAATTACTTTTTATATTTGAGTCAAGTCTGCGAAGTATCCCCTTTTGCAAAAGGTAAAGTCGTAACGACAAAAACTGCGTAGCAGGAACATACAGAATTTTCCAGCTTTTCCAAAATTTCCAAAGAACGAATGTTCCACATTGTTAAAGGATTACGCTACGAGCACCTGTCGATTTCAGTCCAGTCGCAGACAGAAATGGATGGCTGGAGGTAGCTTGATACAATACATTCTTGGAATGTTTCGAGCCGGCCCGGCTGGATTACACGCGTCTTCGTAACGGTGTTTCTCGCTTCGGGCCCCGGGTGTGCGATAGATCCCACGCTAATAATTCCCCCTCGGCACCGTTTCAGAGCGCCTTAATGTGACAACGTTGTCTCACCGTCTCTCTTTCAGTGTCCTCAACGTCAACCTCAACGTCAACCCACTGTCGGTTATTTCCACCGCGTAAGAATGTGCATCAATCAATTACGGGAAATTATGTATTCACGATTGCGCCCTGCTATCGCGCCACGGCAAAATATTATTAGCGCCGCTTGTTATTAATTTTCTCAAGCGAATAAAAGGGCCAATGGGTATTTTCACTGATTTCACGAGGTAGTAGCGGAAGAAAGCAGACAATTTTGGTTAGAGATTTCTATGTCAAGTATATTAATCCATTTAATTAATGCGCATTAAAAATTTCTCTTTGAACGCGTTGTTGTTACTTCAGCTGCACCAATTTCTCACGGTATCGTTCTCAGGTGCATTAACCAGGCCACTTTTCTCTCTTCAGCATCATCAGCAGAATCTTCTTCTTTCTTCGCGCGAACGCGCATACGACGATTTGTCTTTGCGCGTACGTGCATTGCAATATCAAATCGACTGTCGCGTCGTTTATGGTATTCGAGCGGTCGACGACAGGACTCCGTCGACTCACGTCGACCGTTTTAGAATTCCAGTCGATCCCTTTAGAGTGACGGTTAGCTGATTCCTGCTGTGGACGAACGACATCTGCAATTTATCTAGAATCGCTGGTGAAAATTGCGCCATTGCGCGAGCTCTGCGTTATCATTGGAAAGATAACGTAGCGTCATTAAATTCAAAACGATAAGATGAACGAGCGAATTTCGACATTTGTATATAATTGTAAAAAGGATATCTCACTGTTGCTCTCTTATATATTGTAAACGGAAAAGGATCGTGAATTGTGAACAATTCGCACGGAACTCTTTAATGCGCGATATTAAAAAACTTAATGCGATAAATCGAGTGCTCTTACAAGACTATAATTTTGGATCGATTGCGATCTTCGTATTTGTTAAACGTGATATAGAATGATGATCGAAGCGAGATGTGTAAGAGTGTGCGTTAATTGCAGATTCATGTTCGAAAAGAACTTGGCGAAACATTCATCGCTGCGAACCGGGTCAAGATAGCGTTACCAGGTTCGGCTCCTCTTCTTCTGGCCGTTTAATACTCGACAGCCGTATAGCGATAAGCTTTATAAATTCTCCGGAACACGATCGTGCATTGCGTACCGACAAACGTACCGCTTAGTGCCGGAGGTAATGACCAGTATTAATATACGGTAAATGTGACTGCCAAATTTTCGACCTAATATACTACATTTATATACATTTATATACTATAATACAATAATATGATATAATACTTCTGCAAGAGGCATTATCGCGGAAATAGTTATACAAAATTTTTAGCACTATTTTTAACAGAATTTTTTCTATC
>NW_017305135.1:350689-385277 GCF_001594115.1 Trachymyrmex septentrionalis
ATTATCGCGGAAGTAGTTATACAAAATTTTTAGCACTATTTTTAACAGAATTCTTTCTATCTTTCAAATACCGTATAGATTTCTTTTCTAATACTTTTCTGTACGTAGATATTCTTTACTCTACCCATCATAATAATATGCTCGATCACTCATTTACTTCTAGAAAAATCTAGAAATTATGTTAATCATATAATGCAAATATACAATACGAATATATATTGACAGTATTATTAAAAAGAATTCTCTCTGCGCACTCCTGTTCTGATTATTCATATTTCACATTTCGAAACTTTTCAGGAACTTGCAGAAAATGTTCAGTAAGCGTTAGATTTAATATTAAATATTTATACACATATAATTTATATTACTGCGCTTTGAAGAATTAACGTGCAATTAACGATGTAAATTCATCTTTGTTTATAGTATCGTATAAAGTATTAATCCTCCCGCATGAAATCATCACTTTCCTTTTTCATGTTCCGATTGCATTGTAGAACACAATGGAGGAGAATGGAGGAGGGTACAGTTCATCTGGATAAACTACATTATAAGAATAACTAATAAGCGCGTGTCATCAACGCGCTGATGTTGCAACAATCTTACAAGTTCGTTGATCTCGAAGATAGTATATCCCACGTATATTAATACATCGTATATATCGTTAAAACAGAATAGAAAGGGAAGTATCGCGGTATATCGATTTGATGAAAGAGTAGATTGCATCGTTAATTCATTTCTTATATGATTCGATTATGATACCGTACCGTTATACTCCGATCCACGCGCAGGTTCCTCCACGTAAAAATAACACACGGTACACAATATAGAAATCTTCGATCGCATTGAGCTTGCGCGCACGGCACAATTATGGTTATTATGAAATATAAACGCGATAAATTAACCGCGCATTGATCGGCCAATGACGCTAGACACGTTGAAACTTATCGTTTCGCTCAAGCACGGTATAATCCTTTGGATCATTCCATTTGATCGCGCAGCCCTTTCTTCCTCCCCTGCTGCTGCTGCTACTGCTGCTATGTGCGTTGCGCATTGCGTGTGCTCGGGAATTTATTACTCGGCAAATCGAAAAGGATACGGGTAAGCGAAATGAGCTTACCGATGCGGTGGCGGTGGCGGTGGCGGTGCTGGGATTCGGTCG
Organism: Trachymyrmex septentrionalis; assembly: GCF_001594115.1. Classification (NCBI taxonomy): domain Eukaryota; kingdom Metazoa; phylum Arthropoda; class Insecta; order Hymenoptera; family Formicidae; genus Trachymyrmex; species Trachymyrmex septentrionalis. Next base: position 351,849 of record NW_017305135.1, read on the forward strand.
TAACCGCGCGCGAGTAATTGACTTTACGATCCATTCACCGCGATCGAGATCGGTTATGTTAACATTAACGGTTAATGCGCGACCCAATGAGATCGTCGCCGCGACGGAAACGACCGGGGACAATTATCGCGTGCGGAATGTCTGCCCGATGAGAAATAGCGCGTGTAGAGAGAACGTGTACACGCGTGCACGGCACGTCACGCGTGTGCACACGCGATGCGATTATGGATAAATACAGGGTTGAGAAACTGTGGTTGCTGGCAGCCGTATAGTTATCGACACCTCGGCGATAAACGCACTTCCTTCGAGCGTCCTACTGCAAATACGGAGGGGAGCAATTTAATAACGCGATATATGTATTTCGTCGAATGACGTCGTCGAGCATTCTTATATTCGTTGAGCAAATGAAAAATTCAGGCGGAATGGCGTAACAGTTACTTCCTGGGCGATCCTATAGCGCTTTCACATTTGTAAAGTAACGCACGCGTGCGAATAATAATGGATGTTGAGCCGGGAACTCGTATACACGTGAGAACGTGTTCGTTCGGTTAAATGTTCAAGTATTGGTCTAACTATATATAAGTAAAATTTTGGTGTGTGTATTGTGAAACATCTGTACGAGCGCCGTAGATGATTTCTTAACGAGTCACGTTTCGCATGTAATTTAGATATCGACGCCCGTTATAAAGTTCTTAATATTCCACGTCGTTAATATTGTTTCATCGATAATCACTTTTTAGGTACTTTTTTTTTCTTTTTTTCTCTCCTTTGGCGTGTTGCCGATGAATGACTTTTATCGATATTATATTTGTTTAACGGTATATCGCGGCTGCGAGGACTACATAATTAGTTATACCTTTACGTCAAGAGAGGAAATTAATTAAAATTGTAATTTGAACGGGATTAGGACTTTATAATTATTTCCGTCGCATTCGACACATTTGACGTATCTAGCTTAAACACATCATGCTGAGTGGTTCGATTTATTAATAAAAAATATTCTCGATACTTGTTATTTTGATCTCGCAAGCATTTATATAAAATTATAAGTATTGTGTGCGTCGATGACAATCTTTTCGATATTTTTTTATCACTGGTACAGGCAGAGACAGATTGAATGCAGATAATTAATAAATATAAAGATAATATTTAGAGCATATGAACAAAACGATTCATTCGTAATTAAAGTTTGTTGTTATTTCGCGGATGTAGCGTTGTGATTCAATATACAAAGTATCGAAAAATCACGCTCTATTGATATCTTGAAATGCGATAACACTGTGGATATGTGTTTCACGAACTATGATACGAACCAGGAATCGGTGATTAATATACGTTATAGAGTAATAGTCCTTGTCGGTGTAAATATTCGAATGCGAAACAATAGAATATGCGCCATAAACAGATGACTGCGATATTTTACAACCGTGCGGACGTGAATGTTGACAAAGTCGATAAGGAAAGATTGAATTTCATTTTCATATACATTTACGTTTTTTAACGGTTTCATTTAGAATGTTATTAAAATATTATGATATTATAATGTTAGTACATGTAGTGTGTATATATATATATATATATATATATATATATATGTGTGTATAAATAAAGCTGGCTCAAGTTATAATAATATCTTAATAGATCTAAAAGAGTTTTGAAAATAAAAACGAAAGAAGAGTTCGATGTTCAATATTTCACATTGTTTTCATAAAATATAATATATATTAAAAAAAAAAGAATGCTAACGAGAGACAAATAGAAATAAAAACAATACCTTTATTTGTATTAAAGTACATATTATATTATTATTTAACGAGCGATATTTATTTTTAATCGATAAAATATATATTAATAATTTTCAAATATCATACTTTATGTGTTATCCTTATAGAAGATTATCGAGTCTTTAATTCGAGAGAGTCATCATTCTTACGAGGAGGAGAGTCTCTTTGGATCAAGCATTCATTTAAAGCAATTCATTTTAAACGATTGATAGCTCCCAGTATTGTCGGGGAAATATAAACGATCGTTATTCCCACGGCACATACCGGTATCTTGCCGTACAAATAGGCGAAGTTGCGACACAGTAATGTTAATTCGTTAAGGAATTACACTGGCGAACGAATGCAAAGTTATGTCGGGCGCGATTTCAAGACGTTTGCGGCGAAGTCTGAATTCTCCGACGTCGTCGTCGACGGATGGATTAGCGCGGCCCGTACTAACGTAATCGTATGCCTGGTGAATATTTCATGAAGCGCGGAAAAAAGAGATGACACCTGTTCGAAAACCGTTAGCGTACTCCTTTTGCTCGGCAACGATGGGCGGAGAGGGCAAACGGACGTTCGGCGACTTATTTCGATGCAAATTTCGAAAAGAATGCCTGCCGTTCGAACCGTGAATTTCGCGAGGCTGGTATGTGCACGTAAGTGCAGTCCATCCCAGAAATGAAAAGCCTGGCCTATATATATATATATATATATATATATATCATTAAAATGCAGTCGTTTCAAAAGATTATTATATTTTAATTCTTCCATTTCTCGTATCCTCCAATGATAGTATCATTTCATCTAATTTACAATAGGCAAGCACGTAATAAAAGTCAAGAGTTACGCGTATAAAATGAAATGTATTATAACGTAGATCCCTCAAAGTGATAAAACAACCTACGCACACGCGATTCGCTACTAATTTGCTTTTGGAGAGACATTATTTCCTTTCCTAAACGCGAATAGCAAATAGCGCGCAAAAACATCTGACACAATTTCGAATGGCGCCGTACATACATACGTAATCAGTGATTCACGGAAGTTCTGTCTTGCTCGTTGCATATACGTTGCATATACGTACACACGTATAAATTCGCATCCGCAATACATGCGTATACATGCGAGCTCATTCGGATCCGGTTCACATATACTCGTGTATTTTGTATCTCGGCAGTGCTCGCAGTGCAAATTCACCTAGTAACATATTAGACGCGTTTGCAAAAAGCACTTGCGAAATCAATCATATTGAATCCATTAATTCCGCAACAGGAGATGCCATCTGGTTAGTTCACGTAATGAAAGTAATGATTTAAATGTCTATTACGTAGAAATGTATTATGTAGAAAAAAAAAGAAAAACATTGATTCAGTCAACCCTATATCACTGCTACGTAATTACGCACCGTATAACATATTTCTGTAAAAATCAAGATCTATCTTTCTCGCCAGTTTCAAGAGGGTCAATTCCGCCGCTAAAATTCTCATCTAATTATCAATTCTTCGCCATGGATTCAATTGCACGGATCTATGTGTGCAACCAGCTAGGTCTGCCCTCTTCTATATTGAGAAAGTAAGGGTTGACCGACATTTTCATGGTGAGACGATGGCGACAGACACGAGGGCAACAACGGCAGTAGCTGAAGAAGCAGTAACGGCGATGCGTTCGGTGGACCGCTAACCGGAATGCGCGCGCTAACTCCTTGCCGTCTCGGGGCTTTGTAAAGAGCGGTTGGCTGATCAGTTCGACTCCGAAGAGACAGAAGAGAGGAATAAAGACCGATGAGAGTAGAGACAGTGAGGAAGAGAGAGAGGGGGGGGGCAGGAGAGAGGGAGGGAGAGAGAGAGAGAGAGAGAGAGAGAGGGGTAAAGAAAGGGAAAAAGAAAGGAGCGTAGAGAGGAGAGTGAAGCCGATGATCCGCTGGAACGAAGTCTTTATCCGTGCAAGAGAAAGAAGCGATGAGGAGAAAAGCGGTCAACGAAAGAGTGAGGTAAAGATGAACGAATATAAGGAGATGAAGTAAAAGAGAGAGAGGGAGAGAGAGGGAGAGAGGGGGGAGAGAGAGAGAGATGAAGAGAGAGAGAGAGAGAGAGAGAGAGATGAAGAGAGGTTTAAAAGCACGTGGGGATCTCAGGCACATTGCGTCCGGACCAGCGGTACGAAAATTTAGTGAGGCCTCCTTGCCTGTCGACCGACCACATTCTCTCCCCTCCCAATTTCCTCATACAAGAACCTTATCCACCCGATTGTTTCGGCGCGGTCATTCTATTCGCACGCGTTTACATCGGTAAGCAGATCATGCGGGTGCGGATCGCAAGTAATTCATTCCTTCGATGCTTGATCCTTCTCATATCACGTGGAACGATACGCATGATATGCGACTTTGTAATATTGCGACTCCATTTAAATTGATTTCGATGCAAATTAACGTTCCCGACAGACATTACGATGTTTTGCAACACTAATCAGGATTACCGTTAAATATCGTTAGAACGCTGCTTTTACATTTTATGCAGCACGAGCAGCATGAGGAACGCTTATTGTGCGATCATTTAATGATCGACGTCGTATACTTAATGGTCACAATAATGATTGTGCTATAAATCGATTTCGAAGATTAATCATCATTATCTCTATTTTACATATATATATATTAACATATATATTTGTGAATTTTACATTTAAATTTTTCAAGAAGATAATCGTGCAATGGCGCAGAGACAATTTGACATCGGACATTTTAGCAGAAAATTTTATACAAGGTCATTCCGCGAATTGGTTGAACAGTAGTAACAGTTCGCAATAGTAGGACTCACCGTGCAACTGCGGAGTGTGCGCGTAATCGCCACGTGTTAGCTGGAGCTCAATAGCTCCTCGTGCAGCATCCCGGCAGTCTTCTTATTATCTTATTATTTCGCTTTCCGTCTCGTTTCCGGAAAACGTTACTACGACAGAGAGAGAGAGAGAGAGAGAGAGAGAGAGAGAGAGAGAGAGAGAGAGAGAGAGAGAGAGAGGGAGAGAGGCGTGGTATATTTTTTCTTTAATTTCTTCCCCTTACGTTAATATTAACCGTTCAGATGCTACACGATATCGGACCGTACGTCTGTTCACCGTCGTGTGCACTACTAATGATGAAATTTCTTCGTAGACGCGGATAAGTCGCTTGGCGCACTTAAAACACAATTCACCGGCGCCGTGACCTCCTTGCTGGCATTTACCTTGGCGCGGTCGTGGTCGCGGTCATCGTGCGACTGCAACTTACCGGAACGTGTCTGTGTCTTATCGCGGAAATAACACGCGGTTATCTCGACCGGAAAAATAGCCGAATGGCGGATAATTCCGTGCCCGTATAATAACGGAATATACTTTTAATTTCTCAAAACGGCTGTTTCGTAAAAGGCACTAGCGATCTTTTTTGTTTGGTTTTTTTTTCTTTCTTCCCTTTTTAATTCAAACTACTTTACGCGACGGAACGGAAGTGATTCGCGGCGACTCGGGTACAGCTGGCGTAAATAACAATGTTTTCCACACTCGATTCGCGTTCCTTCTCTACACCGCGTTTACCACACCGGCGAGCTCGCGTTCCCGCTCGTGACGAAGATATTCCGCCGACTGATATAACCCACCATCTACTTACCTCCATCGAGCGCCCCTAACGCTCGCCGAACTCCCTGGTACGACAGGTGCTCCAGAGAAGGAGTGGGAATAAGAGGATAGTCTCGCGGAGGGGACAGGGATAGTACGTACCCGTAGCGGAGGAAGCGACGGCAGAAGCAGCGACGCGACCGGCGACGGCGGCGGCAACGACGGTGGTGGTAGTGGCGGTGGATGGTGGCCGGTGGCAGCGTATCATGAGAGAGAGTGAAAAAGCGACGAGTGAAGATAGAGAAAGAGGACGAACTGGACAACGGCGGCGGCGGCGGCGGCGACGACGGCGATGGCAGTGGTGGAGCCGGACAGACGAGCAGACCGAGGAGAAGAGGGCAACGACATTGCTCCGCATCTTTTGCGGAGCCTTCGACATATTTACCGAAAACTACGCCACTGCCATCGACGCCACTGCCGTTTCGTCGGCATTCTTCGGATCCCTTCGAAAATCGATCAATCGCAGCCCCCGTTCCCGTTCCGGAGGGTCTTCGTCACTCGACGGCGTGCCTTCACGAATGTGTGATGTTAGATCACGTGAGTGCACGTCAGAGATACGCGACGGAAGGAAGGACGCCTGTTACCTTATGATCCTTCGCGGAATCTTAACTGAGCTTGCGTCCTACATTCCAGAGGAAAAACTTGCTTCCTCTAACAGCGCGTTGCGTCACGTTTCTTTGCTTCGGAGCTTAGCTTATGTCGCTCTACACGCAGTCACGCTTAAATGTCTCGATGACCATTCAACGTGAATCGTCTGTCGAAGATTCTACGAAGTTTGTCAGAAGTTCCACTGTTTTTTTTTTCGCGAATTAATGTTGCTTTTCGCTATCAATTTTCACGATTACATCAACTGTATCTCCCGAAAATTAGAGCAATTGTCAAATTTATCGAACTAGGTAATCGTCATTAACGTTAACGTTAGTCGGTGATTTTCGATCGTCGGTCTCTCGAGTAAGACTGGGATAATTTCGAATGAATTGCGAATTCCACTTCTCACTCTTCTCACCATCATAGTTATTTCATCCTTTTCTACTTTCTTTTCCATTCTTTTCCGTTCCTTACTTCATTCAATATTTTTTTCTATCAAACGTACCTTTTGATTTCAAATCATTCATTAGATATAATCCTTCACGCTTTACGAATACAAAATTGTTGCAGCTAACTCAGCTTGGCTAGAGCGTTGCTGCTATTCGCGATAAATGTCTTCACAAGTAAAAAGAAAAGGAGCGTTTTCCGTTTTCACGCATTGCACTCTAAAAACTCGTGGTGCAGTCCCTTGCCAGTTTGCACGTTCTAAGAAGGATCGGGATCGCAAGATCGTCCACATAAGCGCGTTTATCTCGCGCGTCGTGCGAGAGGCAGGGCAGAATGGTTGATTCAATCTGATCTGAGGCGAGGTACAGATCAAGAAGCGAGAATGAAGTACGAGTTGAAGCATGGTGCACTTAACTGCCCTAAAAGGCCGTACTTCTCTCTTTGCTATCTAGTCTTTCCTACCATCTCGTCTTTGAGAGCAGAATGCTCTATGGCGAGATGTTCTCGACGTTTCTTACGTAAAATATGATCACGTAACTCCAAATTTCCAGAAGAATTTAAGCGCAGTTTCAAACATAACTAGTTTACCGCCATATCTTCGGCTCTTTATAAAAATGTTTGATAAATAGTGTAACAATTGGTGCGATTCATTTAACGGTGCAAATGTTTTATTGACAAATCGGAAGAAAGAATTTTAACGAATCAACCAATCGAAGAATGTTTCAAAGTATTTGCAGCATAAAGTGAATCGCACCTAATGATATAATATACTTAGATTATTTAGGAGATGAAAAATCCTAATTGCCCAATTTATATTCATCACTTAATAAATTATTTCATCAATTATTACAATAATTATAAAAACAGTTTATTTAGCTAAATATTAATTAACATTAATTCTACATATATGAAACATAGTTGATATCTTTGCGGTTGCCATCACTAATATGTTTTATTTTCTAAGTGTAATTATGCAGCTATTTTATACGTATTATCTAGTTAATTATGCAGCTATTTTATACGTATCATCTTGATACGCATATTATCTTGATCATTTTAAATATTAATGAACGGCTTTGCAAATCAGCGCTCTTTCATCCAGCTCTCATTTTTCTCTTCATAATTCTATTGGTATCTACAGATCATTGATTCGAATTGTTGATCCTTCAAACGCGCTAGCAGCCACAGACCACGTCCGGGAGCACGTGATGCGCATTTTCGTTCGCACGTCACGAAACAGGGTCGCAAGCCATTGTCTTGTTCTCTTGTATCGGCGAAGGTTCTTAACGCTGTCAGGTGCATATCAATGAGCGTGGTTAATCAAAAAGCAAGTTGTTCTATCACAGGCGATGTAGAAAATTACCTAATGCTGCGCGACGTCATGTATATTAATTGTGTAGTTTACCACGAACGAACAATTTCTGTGATTTGGAACAGAAGTGCTTTAAATTTTAAATCGTGTCTCACTTCTTTCGTTCTAAATTATTTATGTTTGGAGGTAAAATAAAATCAATGTTCTCGATTATTTTGAGTTATAATTATTGACGTTGATTTGTAATGCCGATCAATAACGGCAAATCTGCGAACATTGTATCAAGTCGACATAACTTGACGAACAATCGCCGAACAACCAAGATATTCTTGACCTTTTCTTGCAGAAATGAGTATACATTATCATTATACATTACAAGTATATATTATCTTTTTTGACATCTCAAACGTAGAAACAACATTAACATTAAATGATCTGGGAAAAAATGTATTAATTATAAAATTTATTAATTATATATATAACATTTTTTTCCGGGAAAATATGAACAAATCAACACAAATATTAAAATAGCATGTAAAAAGATTATAATTAGAAAATATTTGTAGTTATTTTATCATTTTATATGATATAGTTAGTTTTCCATTTAATATGACATAATTATTATCTGATCAACGCTAGTTTAGCAATTACATAATCCTTAAGCTCTTTAACTTTTTAAATGTTTCTATCCATTTAAAGTGAATAATAAGTAATTATTATCATAAATTTAAACGTTACTCCACAGTAAAGCCTTCAACAATGAAGAACTCGGTGATGATACCGTTGAATTTCAGGTGCATATAGATACTTCACTTGCATGGTACCTTTGCCCTGGGGGTCGTGTGAGTACCTCTGAACTTTGAACGAGATTCAGTGGCGTCTCTCTTCCACAGACCTCGTGCTAACTTACGGCTACGTGCTTCCCATGCGACTGTACTCTTCGTTTTCAGGTCAAAAGTTCGAAAGTGGTGCATACGCTGGTAGATACCACCGGCTAACGTGAGCGAATTCATGAAAAATCAGACTCGCGCGATTAGCAATAATATATTCATGTCAATATTTAATATCGATTCAAACAATCTATCAGTGAATGTTGTATAAACATTTGTTTAAACAATATTTATTTTGCATTTTAAATTTAATTTGTGGAAATTAAAAAAATTTTTTTGTGTAAATACATATTAAATTTTTTTTTTGCAAATATATTGCATTAATGGTACATTAAAAGAAAAAAAATTGGTTGAATATGGCATAGCATTTTTAAATGGCTGCAGCAGCCAATTTTCGGTTGCATTAGATTATCTAAATCTTATATTGACATTGCAGATAGACTAGCGGAACTAAAAATTAACTGTTGCAATTAAAAATTGGCTGCTGCAATCAATTAAAAATACTATGTCGTATTTTACCATCTAATTTGCTGCAGTAGCCAATCTTTTCTTTCCGTGTATCGAAACTTTTGTAAGTATATGCATATGTATTATTAAATAGTAAATGATTTGATATTTTATCAATTTGGCGAGCCTTGCAATAAAAATTCTAAAATGTCTGAATTAATATCTCGCGAAGGTGTCTATTGGTTTTTCTGTAACAATAGCTTACAAAAGATCGATGAAATATACTATAAATACATCTCTTGTGTGAAAGTATTAATGTCATCATTAATACTAATATGATGATCTATTTAAATTATTTCAGACATTAATATGTTTGTACACTTGCATTTAAATACTCAATTTTTCAGCTAGTTTCTATTTTCTATAGGCCATAGGCGGATCGTCGGAATGGTAATACGCATCATATCGTGTATACGGATATTGCGATTATTGGTGCAGATCAACGAGGTTCCGCGCAGAAAAGCGAAGACAAAAAGAAAGCGACAGAGAGATAGATAGAGAAAGAGAAAGAGAGAGAGAGAGAGAGAGAGAGAAAAGAAAAAAGTTGAAATTACTCGGAAGACTACTTGAAAAAAAGAATGAGGCATCAAGATTGCATCAAGTGTTACTCGTTATAAGTTTTATATTAAATAAAAGATTATTGCAAAATTAAAGACAATTGTGAGATACGAGGGTCGTTTGAAAAGTTATGAGTCTCAATATAAAGATGATATTATACTCGTCGAAACTATTCTGGTACTACAATCGTACATGTTTTGCAGTACCTGTGAAAATTGTAGCCATTTTGGACGCTCAGTTGTGGTCTGAGAGTCATTTGTGCCAGTCGATGTTAATATTTTTGTAAAAATGGAAAAAATCGGATAAAATTGAATATCGATCGCCATAACAAAGATTTACGAATTGCGGTTAAAATTAATTAACTACCCACCGTATTCATCAGATTTGATCCCCAACAATTTTTTTCTGTTTCCTAGGCTCAAAATTAGGCTCGGAGGACATAGATTTTCATCGAATTAATATACTGATCGACTGACACAAATGACTCTCAAACAACAACTGAGCGTCCAAAATGGCTACAATTTTCACAAGTATTTTATAAAACATGTACAATTATAGTACCAGAATGGTTTTGACGAATAATGCCATGTTAAGGCTCAAAATTTTTCAAACGACCCTAGTATTTATATCGGGGAGCAATTTTTTTTCATCTTATAAAAACTTATAAAAACAATTGTATAATTATGTATAAAAAAACTTTTGAAATAGCCTTGTAATTTTGTCTGTACAAACAGTTCATCATATAACAATTTTAAAAGTATACATACGTTTTACATTGTGAGACTAGTTGTTTTAATTTTATTTTAATCTATAGTTTACAATCAAAATTAGTATTTAGAAATAATCAGAAGTTAATATGTGTTACATATGCTATGCATTACTGATTTAGACTGTTAAAGTGCATAAATATTACACAAAGTACGATAAATCATGCGCGTTTCCTAAATATAACATGGCATTGACTTTGCCTTATACAATTTGTAATTCTCTGCTTCTCTATTTCTACGTAAATAAGGGTTTCTCTAACATTCATCAGTAATATCGCGTGAAATTAATGATGTTTTAAAGTTGAAATTTATATATATTTCATATACTTGCAGTAATTGCGACTGAAATATAATTATTAAAATTTATGAGCGATCTTGATCTACCCTGTGGTTAAATGCGGTTGTAAATAAACTTATTATTTTAAAATCTCATGCCCCTAACAAGTTTAGACGGACTGAATATGAGATCAATTGGATGCGTTACATTTTACAAGAAGCTTACAAACTATACAACATCTGCTATTCGTCGTGAAAAGATCTTCCTAACTCTACATCCCTCTCCTCCAACTCTTCTCACCAATTTTGCTGAAACTATTCTCTCAATTTTTTTTTATACCTATCCATCTTCGGGATCTATCTCTTTTTAATAATTGCTTTATTGATTCTCTCCCCATTTCTCCCTTCTCTTATCCCTCGTCTTCCTATCATTTTCTCATTGCTATCAAAACCTTTTCCTTCAAACCTGTCACTGCTTCTGACCTCTTCACTATCATCGAGAATATAAAACCTCACCTTCGCCGGTCCTTTTGACTTTTCAGATCGTATGTTCCTACTTTATCTTCCCCAATGTCTCAATCCTCTCCTTTATATTCTCAATCACTCAATCACCCATTAGCACTTTCCCTCTCCTAGAAACAATCTGTAATTATTCTAATTCCTAAACATCGTATCCTCCTTTTTTCTTTTTATTTCTATTCCTATCTAAGCTGTCTGAGCGGATTTGCTTTAGGCAGCTGAATGAGTTTTTCAGGAATACCAAGCTATTCCTGGGTGTCAATCCGGATTTCGCAGTCAATGTAGCATCACTTCTTCATTTGTCAGATGATATATTGGTTTCGACTGTGGGACATTGTTATAATAGTCGCTCTCGAAGGCATTCAACACCGTCAATCGATTTGTTTCTTGTCAAGCTTCATTCTCTTGGTTTCTTTTTCCGCCCTATTCCCAAGTTCTTTCGTTACAAATCGTTCCTAGAGAATTCTGCTGTATAATGCTTTCCTCACTTTCTCTCCTCCCCGTGACGGTTTATCTGGAGTATCAAGGTTCCGTCCTTGGGCCATTATTATTCACAGCGTTTACTACTGATCTCGCTTCTATTCCACTTACATCTAAACTCTATGTGTACGTCAATGACGTAGTTCTTTTTCATTCTATTCATTTATCTGAAGCCTCCGCTTCTACGGCTATAAACTATGACGTCCACTTTGTGGCGGAATGGACTTCTCTCTCTCTCTCTCTCTCTCTCTCCTCTTCGCCCTCCCCCTTTCTGTCTCTTATCAAATATTGTACATCTGAATCCCTCTAAATCTTCTCTACTTATCGCAGGATCCTCATAATTGTCTCGTCTTTCTTCTTTCAACATCTATATTAACTCTGTGCTAATCCCTCGTTCCTCTACCATAAAAATATTCGGCATTTATTTTAATTTCTCGTCATTTAATGATCACGTTATTACCAAGTGTTGGGCAATTTACGCCTTCGCCTTCTATATCTCTTTCGTTACATTCTTTTAACCTCATAGAAACTCCTTGTATCACAACTCCGTATAATCTCCTTATTTGATTACACTGATACAGTTTATATTCCGGCTTTGATTCAGCTTTAGCATATTCAGCGTATACAGAATTTTTGTCTCTGATTTTCTTATAATATCCGCAAATATGGTCACATTTCTCCATTTTATCAAAGCTCTGGTTGGTTGAAAATTCAACAACGTTTTATTCTCTATTTATGTTGTCTTATTTACCGTCTCCTCCGCTCTAACACTTCTCTTTATCTATATAATCTTATTCACTATAATTTCGACTTCCATTCCAGTTTCAGACACGCGTTACCACAAATCCTTATCCTTTCATTTTCGTCGCTCCGCCAAATTCAGAGCTTCGTTCTTCTATATATCTACCAAATATCTCTGCTACCTTCCTCTATCCGTTTTTCTCCTCCTTATTTTCTTTTCCGATAGACGAAATTTTGTCATCACAGTGGCTAATTTTTTGCCATTAAATCAAATTGTTAATTTGTAACTTGTACTTTTTCTACAATTTTATTGTTGCAAACATTTTATTTTATAATTTCAAATTGTATTAAAAATATTCGATATGTAACTCTGTCATGTACTATATATTATCTTGTTAAACTTCAAAATATCTATTTTATTTATTTACTATTATATTAGAATTATTTTAGTAGGCTTAATAACAGCTGTTCACTGATGCCTCACTTTTTGTGCATTTAATTATTTCTACACCTTTTAATATAAATATAATATAAACGTAATTCTAAAATGTAATTCTAATATACACAATAAATTAAATTAAATTAAATTTTTACTGTTCATAAAAATACAAATAATTTTACAGTTATCAATGAATTAATAAATATAAGAACGTGTGATACATATATTCAAAAACTTGTTTGAAATACTTGCTGTATATATTCTTACCAATTCTTTCAAATTCATATTTTAATAATTCGTATTAGTAATTTAATAATTAGTACAAAAATAACACGTCATCCCATCAACAAATATAGAAAGTGTTAAAAAAAATCAGCATTTATGTGGACAGTACACACCGTATTGAGTAAAAAAGCATTATCGAACATAAGTCGAAAGCTCAACAGTTTCTGAGATATAAACGATTTTATACGTAGTATCATAATTGCGTTATTGTCTCTTCTACTTGTTGCATACAACGTAAAAAGATCGAAATTGAGATAAGTAGCACTGATAGTCTCTTTGGGAGAATTACAGAACCAATGAGGTGATCTTCCATAATATCCGTCTTATCGTAATGGCTGATTAACGTCAACAATTTACCGATTCCCGGTGAAACTTTTCATTACAAAGCGTGTATGGAAAAAATTGCAGAACATTTAGAAACACGGTTTGTAAAAATTATAAATACTGAGGTAAATCTTCACGTCGCATATAACACGCAGAAGCCAATAAGTCAGCTATGATACCAACATACAAATAATAACTAATAAATAATAATTAAATAATAAAAATATTTAATTATTAAAGACTCCTTTACTTAACAATTAGTAATAACAACAATATGAAAAGAGCTATAGGAGTGTGCTCTGTGGCACAATACCAAGATGTTGAGGAAGGACAATACCCACTGCATTTCCGTCTGCAATTGATCGGTTTTTTCTACGATACTTGCGGAAGATTATATGTAATTATTATTGTTATGCTGATGATGACTCAAAGTACATTTGTGATTAAATTGTGTAAAATTTGCGCAATTGAGTTCTAGCGCTGACTCCTTTCCTGTAGCCCCTATTGTTATTATTACTAACATATAAAATTGTTTATACCTTAGAAATGGTTGAGTTTTCAACTTATATTCACTGAGACTTTTTCACTCAGTATAGTGTATACTATTTAAAATACAAATGCTGAAATAAATCTATTTTATTAGCGAAAGACACCTAGGTCGGCTCAAATAACCCCGGTTTATTTTTATTCGAATTATATTCATATTGAGGCTGATTTTATGTATTAAACAAATCTCAATTATATTATTAGCGGGAGAACTATCGACTTTGTGTAAATTATGCTCTTTTTATTTAACAATAGACGCTACTTGAAATAAATTGGCTTTCACAGAAGCTCCCACATTTTACGCTTATCATGACGTGTACGGTGGGGATGAAGGAGATCAAAGGTCCTCGTCATACACAAGATCTGCTTTCCATATGAAGTATTCAACGGGCATACATCGTCTCTTGATTCGAGTGGGTAAAATGCAGTCTCCATTTCCGGGGTAGAGTTGAATTAGCTGTTTCAAGACGGCCAAGGTAGCCCGTTACCCAAGAGGATGAGGAAGAAAAGAATAAATTGACACCATCACATCGAGTGGTAGCTATTATTTGTTCAGCTCATGACTTCGCGCGCTGCCTGTTACTTATTTAAGCATTAACTTCGCGATACTGTCCGTATCGTTGTTGCCTGAGTCGTTTGTAGCTATGTGGAAAAAAAAAAGGATGAAAGAGAGACGGCTACGCCCTGAGATGACAGGTAACTTGGTACAACGACTTTTCTATACGCAACAGACGAAACTTCGCACCACGCCCTGACATTGCTCAAGAGACGTAGCCGTCTCGGCATTATGAGAGGAGCCATTCTGGCGCACGTACACAGTGATTATGTGCGTGTCGGAATCCCAGTTGGCAAACGAGCACTGCAACCCAGGTAATGGTGCTAAATAAATTAGTACTTAAAAGACCTACACGGTATTTTGGGTAGAGTCAACACGTACGTGTCGCTAGTTCATCACAGGTTTTGGCGTGTTTTACGTACGTAAGTCCCTATCCTATTTCGCGAACGTAATAAGCAGCGTTTCTGCTACGTTCTGCGAATGTATACGGGATACATAAATCATTGCTCGAGCGTAACCAATGAGTGCGCGGAACATTGTGTTTCGCCCATGATTAAATACAAGTACATGAATACTTAATCATATCCCGAGTTTGGAATCGGACGTGACTACAATGACTTTAAGTGTTACTCGACGTTACTTGCAACTCGATCGAAGAGTAAGCGCATAAGTTTGATTTATGTCATTCGTAGACGTCACGGATGAGCAATTCTGGTGGAGAAAAAGCTCGTTGGGGCGCGATGAGTATCTGGAAGTGAGCCGACGAGATCACGGATCGAATAAGAGGTGGAGATAATTATACATATGAGCGCAAACGATCTCACCATGCGCTCGCACGTGCCGGCTGTCTACCGTCCATCTATTCATGGTCATACCTATCTACTAAGTAGTTAAAGTGCGGTAGGTAATAGCGTGACAGCTAGTAAGACGGATGTTGAGCGGTAGCACGTGCGCTTGTTCGAGAGCGCCATCCTCAATAGCTGGTCACTTATAGGCGTAGTGGTATATCCGGCGCAGCGCGAACGCGTCATTAATTAGGTTCAGTGAGCATTGCGGAGGCTTTAACGGTATACTAGAGAGACATGTTGCCATTAACACGAACACCTCGAACGAATCAACGTCAGTCGTATAGGCTGATCGTAACGAGGACCCGACCCTGTACGCTATTCTACGGGGTCTCTGCTTTTCACGAGAAAGAGAGAGGGGGGGAGGGAGAGAGAGAGAGAGACATCTCTCTGGAACGCGAACCACGGTAAATATAGGCGCAGTCACGGCACAAATGCGGTAAAAATCTCCGGATACTTGTCTGGCATAACAGTAAAAGATTAGTTTACTTACGCGAGTCCGAGCGATCAATCGACACGAGCACTGCTGGAATTTTTCGTGAAAAGCTGCATGAACATTAATGGAATCCTGAGATTGAGTCGAACCAAAATGGAAGTTTATTGCTCTTTTAATTAGACAGCGTGTGACGATATGAAAAATCTTTTGTTTCGCATTGTTTCGAAATATGAAGTAGAAAGTTACCGAGATGATATTTTGCTAGACGTCTGATACCGATCCGGACTTGCATTTCTTGCGCCGAGTACAAGATGGCAGAGCCACGTAGTTTCTTGGAGAGACCACTTGTTCCTCATTCTTGCAAGCGTGACGCTCGCACCTGCCGACTAGTCGAACCTGATTAAGCTCTATCTTGTCGTATGAACGGTGTATGTTTCATAGATTTTAGTCTACTCGCCTTTTAGCGTCGCTCTTTTGCGCCACAGGCCGATTTCTTCGACTACAATCAAAGATACCTCGAGCTCTTTCATCCTTTTCGTATTATCGAAGGATTAAGTCGCGCATATTTTCTGGTAGAATTTTGGTAAGGTGGCCCACGGAGATTCTATCACATATATGGAATACGGTCAGAGTACTCAAGTAACGTTAGCGTAGTACGAGATTTCCGTGAAGGTGTACTTTTTGTTCTCCCCATTCTAAACCATCTCAGTCGAGATTTTTAGAGGGATTTCGCACGATTCGCACAGCGATACGACGGTCGAGATTCCCTCTCTGGCCGCTGGAGATAAATGCGAAAGATTTTTTCGCCGACGTAAAATGGTCGTACTACACACACACACACACACATTTCCTCTCTTTCTTTTTGTTATTACTTTCTATTTACTTTATTTGAATCAAATTTAGTTAAAACAGGAAGCGATTTTATTATAGAAGGATTTTTCAACAATTTTAAAAAACAATTTTTAAAACAGTGTTACCGACGCTAAAACGAGATTCCGCCCTAAAAAATTATATGACATCAGCGGCTTTGAATATATATATGATATTAGTTATTACATAAAAAAATATTACAAATCAACTTATAAAAGCGAGAGTTGACAAACGATAAAACGTGATTCAGAAATTTTGTCGATTCTACGCAATCCCGATGATTGTTCATACTAACTTGATTAGGTAATTAACCGCACCGCGCGCTCAGTTTGACTTGATTAGATCTGTCTCGTTCCGATGCGGCGACGTAACGAACGTGACAAAAAGAATAACCGCTATACACGCAAATTAAGTAAATGCACTTTAATCGATGGAAGCTCTTATTGTAATTTCGCAAAGTAAGAGACGATCTCTCAGATTTTACGATTTCATTGATTTTAATCATTAATGTCATTACACTCTTTTTCATAAAATATTGCTTTAATACATTTACAATATAATTTACTCGAAAATTCAATTCTATTACGAACATCGTCGTTTACTATATATCTTTTGTCGGATCTTATTAATAAAATAATAAGTGGTATGAAAAAGTTAATAGAGAACACACTACAAGTATTAAAATTGAAAAGTGTACGGAGGTTACGATAACCGTATATCACAAAAAATGCCACACGAAATAACTGACACTTAAATTTAATTTTAAAATTCACTGCATGGTGTATGTGTTTGCTATAAAAGTTATATTTTTAAGCTTTCATCTAATTAATTCTTGCCGTAGTCATTTTACCAAGGAAAAAGGAATAGCGTGATCCATATATTGTAGAGAATTTTTGTTGTGAATCCGATTATTTCCTGTCTTTCGTTAACAGACCGGTGAATCTTTAAAAGCGTAACGTGCTGACGTTAATAGACATTTTATTTTAATAGAAAGGACAGCTATTGTTAACTATAAAGCATTCCAATAGAAGCAACGTGAGTTACCTTTCTTATATTTATCGTAATTTCCAATATACACATACAACGAATATATAAATAGACAGAAAAATTAAACACGGATAAACAATATTGCACATAATAAAAGGTTTGGTTAAATAAGTAAAGAATATAAACGGAACACTTGGGATTTGTAAGCGCAGCCTGACGTTACTGCAGTGGACCGTAGATGTTACCAAGGGCAACATTTTACTTGGAAGCGACAGCGAGCGAAAAAGGCGCATTGCACCTCGGGAGTATACCTGCCCTTTTGCGATAAGAGTTTAGAATGTACGATGCGTGTTGTCCACGTTGAATCGCGAGACTTGACTGTAAAATGACTAGACGCGTGAAATCTTATGCTTTCAAGCAGAAAAATTATTAAATTATCATTCCATATTAAAAAGACGAAAATAAAATTCAGAAAAAATGAGAAAAGTAATAAAAAGAAATAAAATTTTAATTTTCTTATTTGTATTCTCGACTTTGCGGAATTAAACAGAAATTCAAATCTTGTTAATCTTATCTTTTACACGGCCATTTGCATGCACAGTGTTTGGATTATTAATGAAAAGGTCAATATATTATATACGCGTATTCAAATACAGAAATACTGAATACAAATAAATTATATCGATTCATTCATGATGAATTTTTGATCATAAATGATCATTTACGCGGGAATTTTTTCTAAAATCTTTCAATATAATTAAATGTAACTGATAACTTTAATTATACATACATGTGTGTATAAATTTATTTTGTATTTTCTATATCTTTCATTGGTAAGCTGCAAATATTAATTTCTTCAGTACATAACTAAATAATGGAAATTTTGAGAATTCTTGAAATTTCCTCTTTTCTATTTTAATTTTTACTTTTAATTAATTTTAATTCTACGCACATATTACATTGGCGGATTCGGAAATTATATTAACAAAAAAAGTAATATAATGAAATCTCGGTTTTATATATCTAGGCGTTCCTTCAATTAAAAAATATTTTTAAAATATCAGAATTGTACCCTGATAGCAAAATGTTAGCAATTTAAGGCCAAATTGGCAGCAAACTGGATTAGATTTTAACTACAAAATCATAGCCATCTGTGTCCGCATTTGACTATGGATTTGTCGATAAAGCTTGCTGAGAAATTATGCCAGCAGATTGATGGCAGAAATCGAGTGGAGTTTGCTCGAATCAGGTTCTGCTCTCAATCTGCTCTCAATCTGCCGTCAGGTTATGCAGGACTTTATTCGGTTTCTGCTACCAATCTGGCATAGCATGTCTAACAGGCTTTGTCACATTTCTGACAGCAATTTGCTGCCAGCAATTTGTTGACAATGTCAGATAATATAAATTCTGTGTCAATATGTTGCCTTTCTGCAATCAAAAATTGGTAGCCCTCTTCAAAATCTGTCTTCGCAGGTTTACTATAATCAGAGTGATTAAGTATTTCAGAAATATTAATCCTTGATACACACTTATTTGTGTCCTGTGCATTTCTTTTCTTTGAAATAAGAGCATCTGGTCAAATACCGGTCTCTTTTCTATTCCTAAAAAAAGTTTGGCATCTAAAGAACAAGTTTTGTGCATTGGCGGCCTCAATTCGTGCGTATCCTTTAACTAGAATAACTCCAAAGTTCACCTCTGAGTCACATATGACTTATTGTGTGTATATTTTTTGTAATTAAAAAAATTTTTATTTTTTTCTTTATTTTCAACTAATTCTCATTTGTATCATGGGAATATTTTGCGAATTATTAAGAAAATAATTTTATTCTAGAACAACATATTAATCCTTACAAATACATTGGTTTTTGGCACTCTTGTGTTAAATGTTGTCTGTAATGTTATAAAAAACATTTTCCTAATAAATTAAAAGTTTTTCTAACACAATAGCAATAATAAAATCTATTGCTTAAAATGTAAATGTAAAAACATATCTTCAATTTATAGCCATTCATGCATATTAAAAAAAAACATTATTTTCAAGTTATTAAATAACTAAATTTTTTGAACAGTTTAAACTATTTTTTCTTTTGTAATTTGGAACGTCGACTTTAAGATATTGAAATAATAATTTTTCTTTAAATATTTTTGTTTTCCTTTACATTTTTGTATGAAAAAAGTGCATTTTTCTCATTTTGTTAACTATATTTAGTTATAACAATTTATATACAATTTGTTAGAAACATACAACTTTACAACTACTTTCTAAGGATGTCAAAATATACATAAAAATCGTTTAATAATTTTTATATTGTATACTTATAAAAGTGATGAAAATTAATTCAGAACACGAAATATCCAACGTATATAATAAGGGTGTCAAAAACCAAGATATGAAGGGGTAAAAATAAATATATCAAATATAATATAACAAATATATATATAATAAATATTTATGCTACAATATTAAAAAAAAAAGTTACTCCAAGGATGCGGGTATATTAATCTTCATGGCGCCTTCCCCTCGTGGATCCGCTATGATATATTATATTAAAAACCTAGAACTCTTTTTTTATAAACATTAATCCTTTTACCGGAATTGAATTATTTCTGTTATTTCCGTGCGATTGAGCATTTACTGTTCAGTTGATCACATATATCGCTTATTACGTTCGATTTTAGTAAATGTACTGGCAGCGCCGCGTGACACAAATTCTTTGAACTAATATATTCTATGTTTGCTGCTTGTTTCACGAGATGGCGTTTCCTAGTATCGTCGGTACGGTATGCTATAATTGTCACTTCTTTGAAATAAGTGCGCAATTCGTCTTTGCAATTCTGGGTTATTTTTCATTTCCGATTGTGGTTTGTACGCGTTTTGCCTAGTTTCGCCGCGTCTTGCATTGTTTCGTTAATGCTTTGCGTTTTATTTTGCAAAAAAATCGATATCATATTTAAAATTGATTATTTATATTTAGAGCCGTTTCGCAAATATATCTCGAGTGTAAATTGTCAGCGGACGTTGGAGTATGCCTCGCACCGAGTTCGTTACGTCATGGATTCATATGAGGAGGCAAGAAGTTGCTATACGGAATGAGATGAAATGTTTAAAAGTGGTAAGTTTATTCTTTAATTATTCTCGTCGCTATAATTTTTCTCTAATATTTTTACACGATATTATTATATAACATTATAGTATTTACACCATAATGTAAAGAATAACAAACCTTAATTTGTATTTGTATAGACAACGAAGACTATCTAGTTTCTGAGAAATCTTAGAAAACGTTTGATTTGGTATTTCACTGTAGAAACAATAATATAGGATGGACTTATATTGTACATATACTCTCTAAATTTCGTGGAGTAAAATCTCATTTAAAGTGCCAGTCTTGAAGAAAAAGTCAAGATCTTGTTCAAGAGTGGTAGATTTTCACTCTTTTTAGAGATTTACTCTTTTCGAAGGAGATTCTAAAGGAGAGAAATCTCAATCTTTTTTTTTTTTTGAAGTATAATACCAGGGTAGATGAAATCTCATTCCAAAAAAGGGATTGAGATTTTACTCCTTTGGAGTGAATCTCTCATTCCAAAGAAATAAAAAATCTTACTGTAAAAAGAGTAAAAATCCGCCACTCTTAAACAAGTAGTAGTATTTTCACTGTTCTTTCGCCTCAATTTTGAGTCTGTTCAGGTAAGATTTCTCCAAAAGATTTAGAGAGTACGCATTTATACATACATTTATGACACGAATCCGCGGTTTGTTTATTAGAATTGTTATTTAAGAAGAGCAATTTTTTAAAACTGTATAAGTGATAGATAGAAATATTTGGAAATGAATATAATAAATAACGAATATTGGCAAGACGATTAAATGAATAATAAGGTAGAACCAACGACTGAGCGACACTCGACAACATACTTTGGTAATCGCAAGCGGGAGAAGAGAATTGCTGACACAAGACTGGCGTATGATCGTTTGCACGACGTAACTCCCTTCGATCCGAGTAAACCGCGATGTGATCGCACGAAGCCACATTTCATTTGGGCGGAGATACACGAGGAGAACAAACGTCACGTCGTGCCAATGACTGCTAATCACTGGTACGGTCGACCGAATAGAGTCCAAATCGATTATCCCGACATGAGATTTGCTCGATCGAGCAAAACTAGAGATTTCTACAATCGGCATCTCATCTGGATTTTTGATACAGAACGAGAAACTTTCTAAATTGAATACCTTCTTTTGCTTCATGAAACGTTAGGCGAAATCTGTAATCTTCATATTTTTATTTCGGGACGAAATATAGCTGAAAGAGATATAAAAAAAAATTAATACAGCTGAAATTTATATTATATATAGCAAATACAAAAAGTTTTCTCTACTCCCTTCGATTTTCTTGACTGACGTTTTCTTTTGCTGTAATTATTAAACGCGTAATCTCTAATTAAAATTATTCGAATAATAATGTTGCGATTTGACTATCTACTTCTCGTTTTTGGATTTTGATGAAAAAGTCTGTTTTATGAAATTTTATCGCTTAAAGTTTTGATCGTTCTTAATTAAAATTAGAACAAATTTCGATAAATGAGCATTTGACATATACAACAGAATACGCTAACACAATTGCCAATTAATATTAGCGTGCCGTGTTGTGTTTTCAAACATTGGCTAAACGTATAACAATATTGACAATGTATAGGATTTGTCCGGAAGCAGAACGGGTAAAATGAAAGTATGGTGCCGTAAACCCGCATCCGATTTACGGACGACGTATGGTGCTTTTGATTAATGAATTATTTTTGTTGCGGCATGATAAATATTTTTTTAGCTCGACGAGGAAATCGTGTAACATTTATATTATTTGAAATGGATTTAAATCGAGTTTTTTAAATCTTTAGAAAATTTGCATGAAAATTTAAAAGAAACATTTTTCGATTTATGTATATTTTCATAGCATTGATAATCTATCTAATTGCCACGCAATTTATTATTGCTATATTTTACTTTATATTTAAAAGTTTAATATTATGCAATATAACAGTTATTTTGTTATATGTATACTATATACTTCGAAAATATTTTCATTTTTAAAGTAGACTTTTAGCCTTTGGGGCATTTTTATTTTTTTATGAGCCTTCTTTCTCTTTCTATCTTTCTCTATTTTTATACTGACAGTGTACAGAGTTCACTGTCAGGCTTTATTCTCGGATAAATTAGTGAAAAGGCTTCTACTATAAAAGTGAAGTATGGATTGTTGTAATGCCGCTTTTAAGATTAAATGGTACGTATCGATCGGCTAGTTCATAAGTTCGATGCCTTTAAAGATATCTTACATTCACAATTTTTTTTCAAGCACCTACCAAACATTTTTTATGTGCATCTTCATATTCACAAATATCTTACGTTTATATTCGATATTGATAACTAATACGAAAATATTACACGTTAACAATCCGTAATGATCTTTACATCTTAAATTATACATATTTCTTGCAGCCTTAGTAGCAGTTAAAAATTTCAAAGTATTTTTTTTATATTTAATCGAAACACAGTTGGATTTCATATTTTTTAAAGCGCGAGCATCTCTTGCATCGCTAGGCGTTTCTGTTTTCTTTGTCGTGTGGTATCACGGAAGTGAGGTTGATACCGGGATTGCTTTACTTCCGAATACTCAAAAGGAAATGTCACGGAGAAAAAGAGAGCGAGGGAGAAGGAGATAGTGCACGTATACAGACGTGTATACATTTCCGCCCTCGGCTCGCAACTCGGTATCGAGTTTCATACGAAATGTCGCGAGATCCTTGAAACTCAAGACTTGGAAAGTGCCGACTTCAGCCGGCGATGTTTGTCAGAAAGAAATGTTTCTTTTCTGCCGTTTATACACATCATGGGAATAATGTAGGATTTAACGTTGCACTCTTCTTATGTGATACGCGATTATCGTATCTTTCAATGCTTAAAACGTTAGATATTGAAGACATAACGTACCACCTGGCATCGCTTCATTGCGACGGTAAGTCAGGTTATCTGAGACGGTCCTTGCATATTTTAAAATAAACGTTTCTTGGACAGCGTGATTATATGTTCGTGTACAAAAAAAGATGATGTGAAGGACGTGCAATCGAATAAATAATAGACAGTAGCATCATTAGATCGATGTAAGGCTCGCGGGACTTTGTCTAGACGGAGGTATAATCGAAGGCGGCATGAGTATTAAATTTATGATCAAATGCAGAGCTTGATATGACTTTTCTCATTTTAAAATAGAGCAGTTTGGAAAAAATATTGTACAATTTGGGTTTTTTTGAGAAGGAGGTTTACCGTGCAAAGTGAACCATTTTAGTATTGAAAAGATAGAGATGAGAGGGGGTTATATCTACGAATTGCTAATAACTACTGAAGACTGCAAATTTATGTGCATTAATGGGCGTCGACATTACTTCTACTGTAGATAGTTAAATCATTAGAAATACGAGCAATGTGACATCTGTTCGCAAATCGTTGTTTATTTCCGACTCGTTAATTAAAAGTCTAATTAGTATCACGTCAATTAATGAGAATTCCACTTTTGCTGGGCTCTGCATGGCCGTTTGCGCAGAAAAAGGAAAACGTTGACGACGTTTTCGCGGTCGTCTGTGTGACGACCAGCAATTAGAGACTTCTCGTGATGACCTCTTTTTTGTCATTATTTATTTATGTATATGTATGGTATAATGTACAATTTTTCGAGAAAGAGAGACTCGTTGAAACGAAGTTTAATCTCTTATAGTAAACGTTGAAATCATAACATTTTTAAAAAAGTTATATTTATTCTCGCCATTAAAATACTTTTTTAAAAATATTAGGAAAAAATTATGGTTCTTCATAACATATAAAAATATTTTATTAACAACATTTGAAAATATCAAATTTGTACTCTTTGTCACAGTAAAATTGAGGACAATTGAATTTTATAGCAGGCGAAAACCGTACGCTACGGTTACGGATAAAAACTTTATCAGAAATAAATTTAAATGGTTAAAATGGTTTCTCTATCGTATATAAACATTGATATTAGCTAGCTCGTCCCTGTTCCTAGCTTCAGGACGCAGTTAATCGAATTACCTTTGGTACCGTAAAGTAACGAAGCCAAAAGGGTTATATAGTGTGTGACCCCATTAATAGTTGCTTCCGAGAAGTTAGATACATTCATAGTAAGGGCGAATAAATTTTGGCGGTTATGAGGCCCGTGAAGTTTCTCCCGTGAATTGTTTTATAGCACCCGATGGGCTTTAATGATTTCTCTGTTAGCCTATTACACTTATATATATATCTTCTCGTTTCTTTTCCTCCTTCAATCACAAAACAATCACGCGTAAGTATTTGCCAAGCGTTTCCGATTACACACGGCGGTAAAATCGATTCGCACGTAATTTTATTAAGCAGTGTACTTTACTGGGTTGTGTAACACACGTAATTAACGTTAACGGATCTATTTTCCTGAACCTCTGTTTAGCTGGCACGTCGTTGATGTTAATTGGTGGTCGTGCAAGTTTTGTGTGGATTAATTGTTAACAATAATATACGCGCAACATGTAATAATCTAAAGTTACATTTTCGATATTTCGACGGTAGTGAACTATAATCTAATGTTTGTTATTCGATGAGTCGATTATAACCGCAATATACAATACAATATCCCTCTGTAATTCTAAATTCACGTATTTCCGCAAAATCCACAAACTGATAATTATTGTAACAACTGTTCATCATAACGCCATATATATATATATATATATATATATATATATATATATATACCTAAGATAAATACTGTAAGCCGCAAGTATTCGAGCTTCATCCCGCAACATTTTTCTCGAGTCGACTGCACTCGGTGCGGTGACGTCAGTAAATTTTCGGTAGACACGTAGACACGTTATCGCGATGTACAAGCCTTTTTTGTTTGTAACAACGTATATCACGAGCTTCGTTTCCTCGTCACATTGCTAAAGTATATCGGACGGATTTACAGTGTGTCATAAATTATATCAATGCACATAAATTATATCAATCCGTTTGAGATATTTGTATGTCACTGCGTCAACTGTCGTCTGCCGAGCTGTCTATTTCCAACTTATAAAACCTTTGTACGAGGATTATAGTATGTTAAATATTTGCAGAAGCATATTTTTTGTTCAATTTATCAGAACAACTTTTATTTTTTCTTCACAATCGTGTGAGAGAGTTGGGTGCGATATAAATTCGATGCACAGTCGTTGATGTTGCTTACTAGATTAGACAAGTGCATACGATATGGCGGCGATAAATGTCGACAAGACATGCTCCTTGTTAACGATTTCTCCGCAGGAGGATCGGAGTTGGAAAACATCTCTTTTGACCGACTGTGACATTGATAAAATATTGGAACGCAAATTTGGTAGTGGTAATTCTCGACTTGTCGATTGGAGGTTGGAGCCCCTCAACAAAACGGAAGGTTTCCTCGGCCAATATCATCATCTTCGTATTAAGGCGCGAATCGATGGCAAGACGCAAAGTTTGCAGTTCTTCGCCAAAACCCCACCGCCGGCTCATAGCCCGCAGTTCGAATTTCTGCAACGGTTTGACACGTTCAACAAAGAGATCACCTTTTACACGGAATTGGCGGAACGTATGGGTGCGAGCGGATCTCCAAAGTGGATGGTAGAGTGTTACTTTTGGAAACGAAACGTCATCATCGTTCTAGAGGATGCGTCGATAGATGGTTACGCTACGCTGAACAAATACGTACCGTTCGACAAAGAGCATTGCGTTTGGATACTGAGAACTCTTTCGAGGCTTCACTCGAGGTCCCTGCTATTGGACGAGAGACTTTGTCGGGAAAGCGGTCAGACCGTCTTCGATCTTTACGGACGGCTTCTGAACGATATACTCTTTGTCGATGGGGACGATCGATCGGAGAAGGCCCTTATGTCCGGTGTCACGGGTATCTATACTATAATTGAGCTCATTGAAGAATTCGATGATAAAGAGAAGATCGTTGTTAAGCGCCAATTAACTGAATGGGTTCAAAAAATTTCACAATTATTGGCACCGTCGAAGGAACATAGAAATGTCATCTGTCATCGCGACATTTGGGCAACCAATATAATGTTCCGACACGACCTGGCCGGCAATATAAACGGCTGTTGTCTAATAGATTGGCAATTTTTTTGTTACTGTCCTCCGGCTATCGATTTTATGTGCTGCCTGTACCTAACCACTGACCGAAGTACCAGAGATCGTCATTTCGATTTCTTCGCTAAAGTTTATTACGATTCATTGTTTCAAAGTTTAGCGGAAGAAGGCCTCGATGTGGAGAATTATCTCTCCTGGACAGCATTCGAGAAGAGTTACACGGAGGCACGTGACGTAGCACTTGTTTATGCTGCGCTCAATTTGCAAATAATGTTATTATCCAGTGAAATAAGCATGAATTATTTCCGCAATTCGATCGAAAAACTTGAAGAAGTTCTATACGGGGATGGACGAGCGGAACTCGTGCGCCATCAGTGCGAGAAAGAGCCGGCGTATAAGATGCGTATATTTGAGATTATGCATGAAATTAAAGATCGTCTGCCGAAACACCCGCCGAATCTGTAATTTTCGTATCTATAATTTTTTACTATGAGATATATGGTATACTTAGAAGTGTGTTGGTATCTTCTTTACGAAAAAAAGATATAATTCATTATGATCAAAGATTGAAATTGTACATAAATAAGGTACCTTACTATTGTCGGTACCTTATTTACAATGTTTGAATGTAAGTTTCGAGAATTGTATTGTTATTCTTCAGAAAAAGTTGTGTTTGTTCAATTAGAATGAAAAAGGATTTGCCAATATAATGCAACATATTAAGTTTATTAATATATGCAATGTAAATTTTTTATTATAACGTTATTATTATAACGTTAATATTATTTAGAAAAATTATATATTTATTAACTTTTCATATTGTATATGTACAGTATAGAAAAATATTTATATGATTTTCTAGTTATAATAATATAAAATGTATTCTTCAATGAAAAATATCTCGAGAGAAGTAATGTACGTCAAAAATGTAAAAGATCTTAAGTCTTGAGATAGTTTGACATTAAAACATGTATTCGATGGGCAAAGAAATATCGGAATCTCTGCTTTTCAGTTATAATTGATGATAGAGAAATATTTCTGATGCAAATGGACGTATAAAAGCTTTCCCATGGGAATTTCATTTTACTCATTTTTCAAAGGCCATCATTACGTCTCGTTTCTCCTTCTTGAAAATTTCTCTTCAACTGCATATTCATTAGTGTATTAGTAAATAAAGTAGAGTACATTATATCTTTGTTTAAATGTAATTTTGTAATTTTTTATCTCTATAATCGACTATATTTATATCGACTTTAGTTTATTAAAGAGATTAATTGTTTTCTTTTGAACGTTTGATGCGTCTTTATTCGATATATTAATCTTTATTTACATAGTTATTAGAAAAACTAATTCTATATAGTTAAAACTATTATGTGACATAGCACTTTGCAAACTTAAACGAGACCATCATTCTATGTTACGTCAGACTAACTTTGTCGTGAAAAGAAAAAGGGATTACGTTGCGTAATAAACTTTAGAGCAGTCAGCTAGAAAAGAAAGCGTGAGGAAAGAAAAATTTAGTACTTAAGATGAATTTATGTTATTGGCACTATACATTTATATAAAGTATATTTTTACATAAGGAAAGAAAGATTTTTAATTTACTATTTTAATTATTTTATGCATACGATACAGAGAGTATTTTATAATTACCTAGAGAAACAATAGCTGAGTATCTCATTTAAATAATGTGAAAGAAAACGCAATTTTATATTCTGTATAAATATTATTCTGCATAAAATCGTATTAAAGATTATTTAAAAAAAACATTTTTTATATAAATTTTATTAAAAAGATCATGTACGTAAAAAATTAGATACGTTTATTAAGAAATCAAGTAATTTCTACAGTATATAATAATTGTGTTTATGTGAATCGGGGGGGGGGGGGTCCCGTTTGCCTACAACCTTCCACGCGAAATGAGGGCCATCTCACACCAAAAAATGGGGATTGGTTAGGGTTAGATTTTTTTGGAAAAATATTCCAAGCGGACACTGTTTATCTCTGATACCCCACTGTGATCACACAGTGACAGATTTTCCTAAAAATATAAATTATTTTCTTACTTAACTTTAATTTTATATTTGTGCGTAAAAGTACTTGTAGGCAATCGAACTGTAGGCAATCAAACTGTAGGCAATAATATTGTACATGTAGGCAAAAGTAATTCATTTGTGCGCAAAAATGCATGTAGGCAATCGAGCTATAGGCAATAATTTTTGTGTGCAAACGAACTGTCGTTGCAAAAGTAATGTAGGCGAACGATACTGCATGTAGGCAACCGATTTGTAGGCAAAAGCAACCATCTCTGTGAATCAAACGTTCAATATAATTTTCTTTACATAACAACGCTTCTTAACGGTGGAATAATCGTTCGCGTGATCATTGGTATCTTGGTGATAAAATGATGAAGAACGGCCAGACTTAATGACCCATGACGTTATATCGAATTAAAGCGGAAGTTCCTTTTATTGCCAGCTATTTAAAGCGCACGTAATCACCCTTGCGATGTACTAATGATATACTTGCCGGCGTAAATTGTTCCGACCGTCTACGGGATAGACATTTAGAGACTACAAATAGTTATCCCGTTGACTATAGCTTAATTGACTATATAGTCGTGATAACTTGCTGAATGCGAATTAAACTTGATCAATCTCGTTGATTTTCACTCAACGCGACGGCACGAAGCTACCGTCTATCTAGAATGGTGTTATGATTTCATTATATGTAGCAATATGCGTCTCTTTTTTTTTAACGTTGTGATAACGGATTCAATAATCTCTTATAATAAAAAATCGTGGAAGTGCGTCAACTGTAGCGTCGTTATGAATTTCTGCTTCGAATTTCTATCACTATCTTGTATAATAGTCCATATAAATTGATCATTTCTTACGCAATACTTTTTATCAATCTAAACGGATGAATCTCTGATTACGAAAGTGCGTTTAAGTGAAACCGCTGCACGTTCGTTGGCATCTACTTCAAACAACTTGCTTGAAAGACAAATCTAATAAACATTTTCGATCGACGATCGAATAATTCGTTCTCGCGTCCGTTCGAATAAAAGATAGTATAGAATCGTGTGAAGGAACTTTCGACATGATACATATATACATTCATATACCCGTGGAATACCAGACGCGCTGTTTATGCGAAATCCTGTGGCTCGTGGTGGCAAGAACGGAGAGCGCAGGCGTCCGGAGTCCTGTGGCGGCAAGCGAACTCCGATTTTCTCTAGTGTCGCGTCAACTGCCGCTGGAGAGTCGTGTACATCGCACCCTGCCGGCTAGGCTGTGCTCAACAACCCCCTTCTTTCTACGTGGCTTTACCACGCTCGCTGCTCTTCGCCTCGTTAAAAGTCGCCAAGTCCGAAATTAACAAGTACTTCCGAGGTGCGCCGAATTTACGTTGCGCAAGCTATCGCGCGTACACACGTGAGCTTTAAACGCCATTTTTTTTTTGACACTGTACACTTGGCGTAATCTATAAGCCCCTCTCTTTCGCACCTTTTCGTTTTCAGTCATTTCATAATTAAAATAAAGGTATGCGTCGCAATTAATTCGAGATTGTAAAGGATCAACCTAACCATGACAATCTCATCGCGATCGGATTCCGATTTCGAGACCAGACTGAAATTTTCGATTTACGTATAAGGGGTTGTGAATGAGTGTGCGGGGCTCGGAAAGGCGAGTATTGTGCGTGGATTTTGTAGGAACGCAAAATCGTTCAATGTGAACTGGTGGACGCGATCTCGCGTGGTGGCGATTCCGTTCCAAAAAGCGATCGTCCCGATTCGCGTCCCACTTCCGGTCGTTTGCCGTTCGGAAACGTGACGTATTTGCGAAGAAGTGCATCGATCATGAATTGGTGCGACGTGCGAGCTTACGCGGATTCGGTCGACAATTGGTTCGTACGTCGAGGAATGTTCGCATCGGACGCCAAAGCATGAGGGACGACGCATTGACGTAATGGTGAGCTTTTAACGATAACATTTCTATATTAGCGCGGTACGCAATTCATTGATAAAGAGTAATGTCACGATATATATTTGTAACGAAAATCCTTAAACGTAACAAATATTTGAGACAATTGGCAGAGATAGATTAGTGCCAAAAAAAAAAAAAAAAAAAAAAAAAAAATATCTCGTTTCTCACAAAAACGAATATTTCCAAGCATAAAATATCGAATGTCGACGGGCATATACACGATGCACTGATAATAGATTAATCATGAGAGAAATTGTATGTGGCACGAAGTGTAAAGTTGTGATTTATAAAAAGTAAGTCGAAAAACTCGCTATATATTGCAATTTACGCATAATAAGAATTGCTATCGTCAACGACAAAGTCATTTTCGCGATGGAAAAGTTGATCTTTTATTGGAGTGCACGGAAGGATAGAAAATGGCGTGAGAGAGTTTCGGAGCCATCAACCATTAATGGCACGTGTCGAGGCACGCAATCTACATACCTAAGTATGTACATAGGCGACGTCGAGCACAATGGCGATGTGAGATTTCAGATTCTATCTTATTCTGTTCCAACTTACACGCGTTATAACAGTAATCGTGGGCGATTGATCGAATTAATCGTTCGATATACGTAATATTTAACTATCAAAAAATTAATGTTCTTCAATCAATTTTTTTTTTCTTTACTATTCTATATTATACGAGAAATTTATACTTTCTATTTACGTAATAGCATAATTTACTTTAAAACACGTTTAATTTATTTGCAAATATTATCAGCTTTTTTTCTATTTTTTTTCTATTGTAGTACACAATTTTATCTATTCGTCATTATTAGATATGTTTTAATTACACGCCGAGAAAAATGTTCTGCATCAACGAAAAAGTACAATACAAACAAAACAAATTCTGATCATACAAATCAGAATTTTGATGATTTGTTATCGAATTTCTGGTTGTATTTCGAATAAAATATTTAATAGATTTAACTGTAAGTGTCTAATTTTACCTTTTTCTAACTGAATTTTCCAGAATTCCTATTAACGTAAAAACAAGGCTGACTTTTTTTTTATGCATATTTTTTAAAGAATTAACGTCTCGCAAAGCAAAAATGTGGACTTTAATTTTCATGTCAAATTCTTTAATAACAGTCAGCTTAGTTTTGTTATTCCTTGACGATTTAATAAAACGATGACATGTTTTTGATACTTTATTGCGGTACGTCTATGCAGCGTTGAATCGGCAAGTTTTAAGCTTTCAAAGCAAGAGATTCGGCCGTCAAGCAAACAGAGAGAATATAGTATCTCTCGTCGGCAATGATTTATTCGACGTTCACAGAATGACAGCGGGTGACATTCGTGTACACCCGACACGCGTGCAACGTATGCGTGTTCAAACACGTGACGGGGATCACTATGAGCCCTGACACTCGTTACACGACTGACTTTACAAACGCGGTACACACGGTATACAAAGTCCACAATCTGCTGATACATATCTTTCGTCTAAAATATTTTCTCTTCATATATTTCTACAATACATCGATAAATTTTTCAAACATATCGTTTAGTTGTGCTTGAAATAAATTGCTGAAATACGTATAGGCGTTATCTTTTTTAATAATTGTAATAAGACAAAAAAGAAAATGGCAAACATACTATAGAATATATTCATTTACGATTAAGCATATAGTTAAACGTGTAGAAATTGCTTAATAATTCTAACCGCTTGTCGTGTAAAGCTGTGTCAATTTACTCCAATGTCTCATATCCACGAACAGGTTACGTGACGCATTAGACTTCATACACATATAGAACATATGCATGCCTGGTTCGAGATAAACCGCTGCGAGCTAATGGCATTAAAATGTCTCGCGACTAATTCCCTTTTGGATGTATGGCATAACTGTATTTCAATTCATACATATATGTACATCTATGTATGTACGAGTATATGTATACATGGGTTGACCTTACGAAGTGAGAGAAGCGAAACGTGACAAGTAAACTAATTGTAACACTCAAAATCGCAACGTCACTTCTACCGACTGCGAGATTTTATTTACACTTTCATGAGCGTAGTTTCGTAGTCTCATACGGAGATTGCATTATCAGTCACGCTGACGCGTGTAAACCGATTTCACTGGTATGCACGTTCCGAAGGTTGCATGTGCTTTTACGACCGTTGCACGCGCTACAAACATTACAGCTCGCAATACACATTTCTTCGAGATATGATTCGTATATAGGACGAAGCCATATCCCTTTATTAATTTTATATGGCACGGTAAATAAGTAAGATAATGAATAAGAGAGCACAATATTGATAACACTGAACTAAAAAAGCAGGGCAACTGACTCGGCTAATTAGATTTATACCAAACTTCTTTTACACTCGTATCATTGATCTTTCACATTTTTTTGAAAACGCCTCGAATTATAACCGCAAAGTCTTATTTCATGTCGTCTACGTGATACAATATCTAGAAAGCTAAATTTATGTGTAAGGTGAATCGCTCGTAG
>NW_017305135.1:385377-387093 GCF_001594115.1 Trachymyrmex septentrionalis
CGCCTCGAATTATAATCGCAAAGTCTTATTTCATGTCGTCTACAATATCTAGAAAGCTAAATTTATGTGTAAGGTGAATCGCTCGTAGTTGCTTTGGGATCACTATCTAGACGATTGATCCCTTGAGAGAGATCGCGAGATGACATGTATATCTCCTGCGATGCAACGTCATGCAATTAGACGTACACAGTTACACACATGGTCATATCGGTAAACTCTCGAAACCAACGTCGGATAGTTCATACGTTAGTGTGATTCAGTTTGAGGCCGTAAATTAACTGTATTGCGGCAATTCTGCTATGATAAAATCTCCGTGAAATATTTGCTGTCGCACCAATTGGCAATTCCGGTGGAATTTTTTTTTTTCTCTCCGAAAGATATTTTATGAATCGTATTTGAATATTTGTTTTTTCGCGCGGATACAGTGGAGCCACATCACAAAGCGATGTGTCCTCTTCAATTCGTGTAACGCGACGAGATTATCAAATTCACGCGATGTAACGCGTTTAAAAATTATTATTAGCATCTTGATGAAATTACAAATGCAAATTATTTTCCTTGGCGAGTTAGGGCTTTGATGTTACGCGATTTGCCGCTTAGAATTATTACGGACATTGCCGTGTATAATTATACAGCTGTTATACGCTGCGTATAATGATAAAGTTTCCTCTCTCCATTAGTAAGTACTCGAGTCTTCAATATTCTCAGTAACATGGATGAGAGATCCGCCTTTGATATCTTTCACAATATTTCATCATTAAGATTCTTTCTTGAACGAAACGGTGATATTTGATTAAAGGTGCGAGGAGACGAGGGCAATAAAAAAATTTTAAATATTTCTAAATCACGCATTAGCGTGACAGAGAAATGAAGCTCCAATGAGCGAAAAGAAATTAAAATCTTCTCTTCTCGATCTGTCTCAATCTTTTTAGCTCAGCTTTTTAGCACGCAACCATAGATTTTCCGTGATTTTCAACAGTGATTTTTAACTTAGACATAACGGCTCGGTAACGCCCATCCAGGGGTCGTATTATAGGTATGAAAAGGGCTATTTGCGGACTATGAAAACGAATAGCTTATGAGAGTAATCGCCGTTTATAGACGCATTACTGATATACTCTGGAATAATAGGCACGTCTACCATCCGGTACATGTAATATTTACCACAGTACGACGGTGCTGGAATATAGCGACAGCGTAACAGCCAAGGATCGATAGCTACTAGCCTTTTTTTACGGCTTAGATCTTACATTCGAAATATGCGCTGCGAACGAGCGTACATGTAATCGATGGAATAAGTTTCCAAAAAAAAAAAGAAGATGATTGAGTACAAGTAACGAAATTGAAGCCGTTATACGGCTGAAAATTTTCGCCTTTTTTCGTTTGTATATTTTAGCGACGTCGCAGGTTTGTACATGTTGTATATACAGCGCGATAAATTAAAACCGTAGGGAATATATTGATGGAACGACTAACAGGCACGCACGCACCGGCCGCACGATTTGTTACACCTACAAATTATTGTGAAAAAAAAAAATCGAGATGAAAGATGCGTGTGTTGTTTCGAATGTGCGGCCGGAGTTTCTGCGATAAAGTTAACAAATGGTGCTCCGTCCGTGGTTCTTAACTCCAATTATCACATCGTTCTGTTTTAATTGGTAAACACACTTGTTATTCGTTATTGCAGTTACTTAAGCCAATAATATTTGGATTTTT
>NW_017305135.1:387193-396846 GCF_001594115.1 Trachymyrmex septentrionalis
GTTCTGTTTTAATTGGTAAACACATTTGTTATTCGTTATTGCAGTTACTTAAGCCAATAATATTTGGATTTTTAACGCGATTACAAAAGATCGAATTACATAGAACATGTGCGTTTGAATTGCGTAAAATTAATCTACGCAAAAATTCGTGATTATGTCTATTCTTTAATAATAGCCTGTGATATTACGGTATTGGCTCATTAATATAACTATAAATAATTGGCGGAAGTAAAATGTCGTTCATGTCCAATAAAATGTATATCGTGATGCTTGTATCTATCCATGCGGGATTGCATGCGCATTGTTTCGAAGATGAAACTAATACATAGATAGAGAAATAGGGGAGGTTTGACGCAACGTGTGCGAATACAAAACAATAACGTGTCATTCGTGAAAAGAGATGCCTTCGATATTTTGATACTATATAGTATCTCTCCGCATCGGATATTTTTATCCTATCTATATCCTATCTTTGATATATCCTATCTATATTCTATTTTTGTAACGTATCGGTGAATTCACTTCCATTAGGAATATTAAATAATAATGTGTATTGTTAATATCTTCTATAGTTAATTTTTCTATAATTAAGAATACTTCTATAATAAAGAAACGTGTGTGACATACTTTTTATTGCATATATATGTATATAGTCAATTTTTAATCTTTTTATTCCCATTGTTTCATATAAATGTATATATACGAGCGAACATGAAAGCATTACGTAACGCTTATGTAACGGGCAAAAAGACATCCATTTATTGATTGTAGAGATGGTCACTTCAATGAAAATATTTTTGTCCTCAAAAGTTTTATCTGTCTAATTTATATCGCGGTATAATAGATTCAAGTATTATTTTAGCAGCATATATTAATTTCAAAAGTATTTTAATTAAGCGTACAGAACGTGATCTTTTACGTGCTATAATATATAATATTAATAAATTATATTTTTATTTGAGAATCGAAGTGTCACATTAATATAATAAAATAAGAGTAGATCAAAATTATGGTCAATGCATAAAAAGAAAAGCTCATGCTTTTAGAACTTCACGATTGCGTGCAACGTATCTAGAAAACAGGACGTAATTCAAGAAAAAACACATTTATGTTTAAACTAAATATGGATCGCGACTGCATGTAGGACAGTAGGACGTGATTTACACGCATCACTACTTCTGGGAAGGAAATTCCACATTTCAATGCTAAATTATTTCACGATAGATAAATATAATTTTTATATTTATCTTATGTAACTGATCTGATATGTTAGAAAATGATAGTCGATGACTGAAAGACGTTCTTATGAGAAAAAAGACAGTGTACGGTGTATATGCATGATTGAAAGAGTAAGTTATACTTTCGCTACATTTTTTGGCAAGTGCCCGTTAAATTGAACACTCATAATATCATGCCATATGTCTGCACTATTACTGTCTCCAGCTGATCGAAATTCGAAGTTTTATGCATCCGTTATGCGCGTTCGAAATTTTATGCTTCGATAAAAATCTTATGATTTCGACAAGAAAGAAAACTGTGATTTTGGGTTTATATAATTTTACGATCTGATATTCGTTTTTATATGTTAAATGAATTGCCATTTATTAAAATATGCAAATATAACAGCTTTCTCTTTTATCAATCTAAAGCTTATTGTTATTTTATAATATCAACATGTAGTAAAGTTCTAAACGAATATCATCATATAAATAAAATTATGTTAATTACGAAAACTAGCTTTTCATAACCCAGAGCAAAGTTTATACTCAATCCTCCGTTTTCAATCATATTTTTACTCCCTCCGAACCAACTCCAGTCCAAGTTTTTTTATTGTTCTGGCTTTCAAAAGGCTTTCAAAAAATTTGGAAAAATTCAGTTACCTTTTAACATCTATATTATATTACCAAATAATTTTTTAACAAGGTATTTTAGGCGAGGAAATTCTCCGGGCTCTACTCTCCTTTATTTAGGAGAAATTTGAGAATGAAATTTCGCTTATATCAAAAAAGATTCAGATTACAGACGGAGAATTAAAAACATGTGTTTTAAAAAAGCGATTACAAACTCTTTTAATATTACATGTACATTTGTATTATTTATTTATATTTATTATTTATTCGTCTCTTCTTTAAATACTTCTCGGTTTATTCTACTTAATATTGTTTGTTCTTCATTAGTTCTTATTCTTTTGTAGTCATTTTTATATACGTATGTTTTAACTCTCCATTTGCAATTTGGATCTTTTTGGCATAAAAATTTGGCACAAAATTTCATTCTCAAACTTCTCCGAAATAAAGAAGGGCAAAGTCCGAATTCCTAAAATATCGCGTTAAAGAATTATTTGGTGATGTAACAGAAATGTAAGAAAAGTAAGATTTTGAATGAATTTTTGCATTTTTTCTGTCAATTATTTACGTATAATAATTATAAATATTATGTTTATTAGTCATTTGTACTTGATCTTGTTGAATATACGATGCACATCTATAATGTCATAATTTTCTCCTCCGATTACTCCATTTGATTCACAGATATGAGCGTTCCACTCAATAGCTCGTGAGAGCGGGATAGATTACACGGTAGAAGCTACAAGTACCAGATTCTACATACCGCTCCAAGACGCGTATATGCATATGAAACGCTATGGAGCGGTGTGAAATCTCCTTACGTTATGCTACACTTGCTGCCAAAACTAACATGTCCAAACACGTACATGAAGTTATCGCGCTATATACAATATAGTTACACTTTAAGCCGTGTGATAGGAGTTTGCGTAGGTTATTAGGTTTATTTATTAGTACAAAGGATATCTTATACATTCGCCGTATCATATTTCATTCCAACATATTTTGAATACTAATTGGAATGGAATACTAATTAGAGTTGTCAATCCTCGAAAATATCGAAATCGTAAGTTTCCGAATTGTAAGTGATTAAAGTTAGTTATCGATATCGTATAATGCGTTTGCACACGATGAAAATTGACAAAATACAGTAGTTAATTTTTCGAATATGCTAAAAGAATGTAAAGTGATTATAAAAATACTTTGCAAATAATAAATTGCACATAACACATCATCTATACGTATACCTTTCGAAATAAAATATCTTTTTGTATGCATCTGTCTATGTGTCAATATAATTATAGATTTATATTGTAAATTATATATCTACGTGTCACTTCGGATATTCTGTTGTTTTGCCTGACTTGGTTTCTTTCAAGAGAGCATGTTTCTGATCTTCTGTACATTCCGTAAACACATGTGCACATGCAAGAAGATTTATATGATATATGGAAAGATGAATTTTTTTTCTCGTGCAATGTCATTGATGTCAGAACCAAACACGTATGAAGGACGCCTATGAAACCATCGTAGAATAACGGCAATCTCTCGTCTCGAGGATGCAATTTATAGTTTTATCTTTAAAATTGCCACGGTTAAAGCGTTTTGCTTTATCAAAAATTGTACATTAATTGTTGCGTGTATATAATGAATTCGACTTTAATGACATTAATTGTAAAGTATTATTAAAGTAATATTTGTTAAAATTACTGAGGAAGCCAGCAATAATTTTCAAAAAATTGATATAATAAATATTAAAATGATTTTAGTCTAATTAAGATGCAAAATTTCAAAGCGTTTTTGCGCGCTTAAATAAAAATGTATGTCCTTTATATATGCAAGTTGACATATATTAATAACCTTACATCCTTTTTGAGGAGACTGGGATATTCACTATGAGATTACGCACTATCGCGTGATCTTCCAGATTTTTCTATCTAAATACTTTCATAGCTATGCTGAAGTTACGTTAAACTATATGCGATTGTATGAGACGATCCTGCACATCTTCGAATCTCGTTATCCGTATTTCCACTCTGCAGCGACGTTAGTTCCATTCCAAATAACTTGGTAGTACGCTTCAGTGATCAGACCGATAATGCTTTGTCGCGTTAGTTTGTAGCTCGTGGAGAATTAACGCCATTCGAAGACTTTTCTTGATGTGACTCCGATTCTTCCGGTAAAATTAGCGAGATTGTAAGAAAGTTAAAAAAATTGCAAATGGAAAGTAAAAAGAAAAGGTACTTTAATTAAAAAGAATTGAAATTTTATTCGTAAAGAAGAGAACGCTTATCATATCTCCGTTCAAAATTACATTGATGACGGACGATTTAATATCGTTCGCTACTACTCGGCGAACGACAGGCAGGCTGAGATCAGAAAAGATGTCGGTCGTAAATGGATGTCTTGTGTTGTGGAATAACGAGCGAAAGAATGTGAGAAAGGAGGAAGTGAGGCCGTATTGGGGAAGATGCCCCGACATGGTGGATTTCACGGTATAGCTAGTCCGCCGCCGACGCCGTCCAAACTCGAGGCGAATCGATCGCCGCTACCTTCGTGGACTAGCCCGACCATAAATCACACCGCAATATGTCGGTATTCCCTGCAAAATGGCCTTGAATATTCGGTAGCTGTCGAATAGCATTAGGATGGAAAGCGACAAGACGGGGAACCAAATGAAGACGGCAGCCTGGAGCAGATTCTGGGCAAGAGTCGTGTTAGCCCAGCTTTACTCCGCGAATCGATCATTTACAGTAGCGTGTACTCTTAATGGATCGGTTTCTGTTTGTTGTACATCTATCCTCGATACAGGATGCCTCTATTATGCAAATGAAGTGACACAGTAGATTGGTATGCAGCGTCGAGTTTGGAAAGTTTTCGTGTATCATTGGAAGCGATCGGAAATTAATAATAGGGGTAGACTCTATAACTCACGGCAAATTATAATTTTTACTTCCGCTATATATAACATTAATAATTTATTAGCGTTGTTTGTGATCGACTGAAATTACGTATGGGGGAAGAAGACGTTTTAAGATATATTAGTTCTGCAAGTATCGATTATATTTGTTAAGTAGTTTTCAGATAGGAAAGCGAAGAACTTGGAGCGAAGATGATTCATGCTTTGAATCGAATGAAACTTTCATGTGTCGGTTATAAATGGAGAATAATACCCCTATTTACGTCCATTTTCGACACTCCGAGATATTCTGTCGCAGGCAAATTATCGGGCCGAGCGCGATTATATGCGAGGTTCTGCAAAACCGCGCATCCCGAACTACTGGTCATAATAAATCAACCGTTTTTGCAGTCCGATGTATTTGGCGTCGAGTTCAAGCCACGGATCCCACTAACGCCGCTCTCTTGGCACATTGCCATTTTGACTAGAATGCCCGTTTCGGCAATGACAAAATATCCGTTATTAGTGGTCTCGAGAACGTGTGTATATAATATTTTATTATCAATATAATTGCATTCTCGATCCGATACGATAAAATCGTCTATAACAGTCTATACAAACCTGGAAGATAATTTGAAGCGTACACGTAAAGTTACGTTGGAAGTGTATCAATTTGAACGGAGAATCGTCCTTTCTCTCCGTTAACACGTATATAATTCGTGCAAATTTAAATAATACATCAAAATTACATTTTCCCATTTATATTTTATTACAGTATTTAAACATATTTCGCGTGATATACGATCTTTCGTTTTAGTCACGCTGGATATAAATTTTACAGTTGACAGAAATTTATTTCCAACATCAAGATCATTCAACTTCAATCGGGAACACATTCGCTTCGCAAACTGAACGTTCGATGTACGCGTTTGGCCGGCTAGCTAAACAACGTGTTTACGAGCAACTGACAACGCTAACCTCTTCGTGGCATGTTAGCCCTGATTGCAAAGCACCACGCGACTCGGGTTACAACGTTCCCACCAATCGACCGCAGCGATAATTACTTTTTGCATCTACACGTGAAATTCCAATCAGCGAGCTATCCGCGAAAACGCTCGTTAAGGTGGGATATGAAAAATGGAATTTCCGTTAAAGCGGTTTTCAAAATTCAGAAGAAACATATGGATTTTAAAAGTCCACTACCAGTTTTGTTTATTCCTGTGAAAACTCAATTTTCTCTTCCATTGGAAATGACATGATGTTTATCGAGTTCGGATGAACATTGAAACGCAGTCATGCGTAGGTATATCACTGTGTAAACTTGTTCGATTTTTATAAATTCTATCCATTACTTACCAAAAATATTCTCTCTTTCGTAAATGTAATTTTGATGTAAATTATTTGTGAATTGTTTTTTTTTTTATTTTCACATGAGATTTATTTTATTTATTCCTTTTCATTTTCTTAATTATATCTTTACGTTTTTATCAAACAGAACGTTACGTTATTGAGACGAACATTCTAGATAAAGTAACGTTAATCACTGTAATTTATGCATTATGTGTATAAATGTCTGTATATACGCTATTATATAAATATATATGTATATATAACAGATTATATCTAATAAATGAATAGAAAATGGATTTCTAATATTTCGGTGAAATCTCGTTGCGTTCGCTGCAAGTTCTGTTCCCATGCGTATCGCACAGAACGCATTTATCGAATAGTCGGATATCTCTATCGACCTGTGTATCGCGGGAGCGTTTATTAACAGCGAACCGCTCTTATCGAAACAGAACGCTGAGCCGTTCATGAAACACGATACACAGGGGAAAAGATAATTCGCCACCCGTTTTCGTTGGAAATAAGAAGCCGGACGACAGCTAAGATTTATGGTTCACCGTTTAAGGTCCAGTTCTTCTTCTTTGAGCTTCTCTATTTCGCTGTACTGCCACGCACCGGCGGCGAAGAACTTAGCAATCTTCCGATATTTAATCTACAAGTGATCGCAATGAGCTCAACGCGTGAAAAAAGTTATATATTTTTTATATAGAAGAAATACATGGAAGAGAGAGAGAGAGACAGAGAGAGAGAGAGGGACTTTTTTGAAAGAATTTATATTATTGACTCTCCAAGCAATATGTATATAAACATGTAATTAAATGCGTATATCTATTACATCTTGAACTTTCAACAATAAGTAACTATTTAAGCGTTAAAGATATCCTACAATATAAATGTGACATGCGCGTTAATTCTCTACAAATACCGATAAATTTACTTTGCTCAAAGCTGATATGCTAATCTCATATATACGAGAGACTCGGAAACAAATTTTTCTGCGTGTCCGGATGTGCGGACCATGTTCTCGACTCCGAGATTTTCCATTAACCACAGTGGAATTGGATTCGCGAGGATTTGCGAAATGGAAAATGCGTTCGAGAGGCTAAATAAATCTGGTATAAATCTGACGTCATAGAGCCGCGAATTGCGAATCTGTAAGAGGGTAGGAGGCAACAAAAGGCGGTTATGTTACCTGACAAAGTAGAGAAAAAACACGTGATTTTGTTGAATTTATCTTACAGGTTTTACCAATCCTGCGAGAAGTTGTAGAATCGAATAGAGCGGTGACGGCACTAAAAGCTCGAAAATTTTCATTTAGCGATATCGCGGGGCGAGAGTTAGCGTTCTGCTTTCCTCTCCAAAGGGAAAAGATAACGTTATATCGAAGTTCGCGGATGGACCGGAGCGATTGGAACGACTCGAAAGAGGCGGGACGCTGAAAGTTTTCAGTCCAATTAAATTTTTCTCTTGTTTTTTTTTTCTCAGAGATCGAGCGAATGAGATCTTTCCGCTTACGTGGATCGATTGAAAACAAGTTTTTCTAATTTTCAAGGATGATCGAACGTTTGTGCGAGGCCCATTATTTTTTGCTCCCTTTTTCCTCGATATATGTTTGGAAAAGCCAGTCGCGAAACGTATGCTTCGTTTACCGTATCGTAGATTGACGTTTTGTGACAGTTCAGTATATAAATCAGCAGCGATCGATGATGGATAGGAATTGTGTGTATACATTCGTCATTCGTTGTATCTCGTAGATAAGCAAAGAGACCTCGAGAATCGCTCGTACATACTATATATAGGAAACGATTGGATGGTATTTTAGACAGCAATATAGCATATTTATCTCTCAGATTAGAATAATAAATTGTCGATGATTTATGAGATTTACAAAAACATAGTTTTGATAATAATATATCAAAAGTTTACTCTCTGAGGGTTAGGTTACTTTTCATACATTATTTTCATTTAATATTATGACATATAATACTGCAATAATAATATAAGTACATACTATTGTATAATATATATGTTATGTAAGGGAAGTATTTTCGTATATGAAAGAGTTTCACGATCATAAATAATAGATATATTATAAATGAATGAGGATGCAGACCGTAGCGTACAGGTGAGAATTCGATTTTAACAGGTACTGCCTTTGTCCCGGCACTCCGCGGATTTGCTCTCGTAGGAACGTAACGTTCCTTAGGTACAAAATACGTAGAATGAAAAGACTAAGGCGTTTCCTCGATCACAAACTCCATATGCGTTCGCTTTTGAACTGTATAGCTGCGGCGGGTCATTGGTCTAACGCACTAAAAACTTGCCGAAGAGAAATTCAGCGAAGTATGCAGGATTTCCTTTTTAGAGAGAGACACAGGGCGCACAGGCACGAGTCGACTGGGCGATCTACGTCCGATCACAAGATAGGTGCCTGTTTCTTTCGATCTGTCCAGTACCGGTTTGACTGGGTTATGTGATACGGCGATTCTCGATTTAATTGATCCAGGATTTATGGCATCATACGCATTTCAAGTGGTCCGCTTATATTATATAATATATGTTACATATATGTATATATATATATGTGTATATATAGATACATCTGTATACATTATAAAAACAAATATCTACTGTTATTTAACGTGACAATTCTCTTTGGTACATATATCGATTCTCTATTTCTCATTCTTCGAATATGTCTGCATCGATTAACGTGTATCGCTTATGCGAAGCGCTTTTACGATAATTGTTATGATAACAGCCAAGTTCCTGCCTGTTGTTTCGGTAGGAATTTTACGTTGGGAGGATCAGCTCCGACGTCTTATGCAAATTAACGCGATTCCAACTTAATAGACCCGTGGTACCAATTACGCCAACGTTGTTCTATCTCCCAACCGTTCTTGTTTCACAAACACGTTCAGCCATTCTAGACGGTTACAATTGCTTTGATTTGGTGTGCAAGAAACTCACACCGAATGCAATTTAATAATGCGTGAAACGGATAATATAGATATTGATTCAAATTCTCTTTAACCTAATTTCTTTTCGCGTTAATTCTCTAGCTAAGTAATCACGCATAGGAGATACCGGACAAGCTGCACACAATGCAAAAGCAATATGTTTTTTTTTTACAGAATTATTTCAATAAAATTTATATAACAAACGCATTTTATTTTTTATTATTATAAAGGGTGTTTTTTTAAGCCCGATAGAACTTACAACTGTAAAAACTAGCACAAAAATGCAATTATAATCAAAAATTTTTTTTTATTCGAAAGATCAATGTATGGCATTAACAATTGAAAATGATTTCGGGCATATGGCCACCGCGACTGTTCTTGACGAAGCGCATTCTGGACGTCCAATTTTGAGTGACTTTTTCGAGCAGTGCCGGCCGTATGTCACGAATAACACGAACA
The DNA here is from genome assembly GCF_001594115.1 of Trachymyrmex septentrionalis. Lineage (NCBI taxonomy): Eukaryota > Metazoa > Arthropoda > Insecta > Hymenoptera > Formicidae > Trachymyrmex > Trachymyrmex septentrionalis. Next base: position 396,703 of record NW_017305135.1, read on the forward strand.
ATGTTGTCCTCCAAGGCGTCAATTGTTGCTGGTTTATCAGCATAAACCAGTGACTTGACGTAGCCCCAGAGGAAATAATCGAGAGGGGTCAAATCGCACGACCTTGGAGGCCAATTGACAGTTCCATTTCTCGAAATCAACTTA
>NW_017305135.1:396930-405069 GCF_001594115.1 Trachymyrmex septentrionalis
AGTATTTTATATTATTATATAAATTTGTTATATATATAAATAATACAGTAGAAACTAGAATTAACTAAGAGACAGTCGTTGTGTACAGATTATTTGAAATAATTGAGATAAGGAATAGACGTTCATAGGAAAACTCTAAAGCACGAACGTGACTCGTTTAGCGGCGGACGTACAATCGATTATACCGCACGTAAGTTCGCGGTAAACCGGAATTCGGCGGAGTGCCGAATCTCGTAGGAGAGCTCGCCTCGCGGTAGACGAGACTTCGGCAGAATGCGTGGCCGCATTCCCCATCTGCGAACTACCCCATTAATGACCGTTCGCGCCGCGACGCCACTCGGCCCGTCGTGGCTCAAAGCGGGGCACGTATGGGTGCTTTATTGGCGGCGATTTCACCCTGTCGCATAAATCCGCAGGTTTACGATGTTAATGCAACTTTTACGAAGGCGAAATCGCGAGCGTGACAATTTTCCCTCTGGCAAAATCCCGTTATACGCTCGGATAGGAGGATACGAATCAGGAAAACAGTACCAAACGCACATTCATTCTCGACACCATATATACATATATATGGTGTATAATTAAATTGTACACTCATAATCGCGTTTTACTAGTGAATTTAATTGGAGTTAATCTTCGAAAAAACAATATGATTTAATAAATATATTTTGCAAATTAATTTGATATGTTACGTCATACGTATTTGCAATCGTAATTCAATTGAGGAAGTCAAGAAAATTTATCTTGAAGCATAATCCAAGTTCCGTTCCTCGCAGTTAAATAAATCATTCTTGAGAGAAAATATTATACATGTATTAGTCTCGTAATATATTTTTCCAGTGATAACACTTGAGAACGATTTCAATAGTCCATCATAATTGTGATAAATTTGATTTGTACCTCGAGATGTCCTCGCTTATTCTTGAAACATATAAAGTATATATTTAATTTCAATAGTCCATCATAATTTTCCAAGCTTTTCTGATTTATTTAATATTAATTGTGTTAGTTCAATACGTATATGATATACGTATTATGAGTAAGTATCGGTTAAAAGTAAATATGTATATTATATATATATTAATTAGAATAAAAATTGTAAATGTAAAATTTTGCCTCTTTTCTATCTACGTTTATTTCGGATCGATTTTTATTATGGTATGTACGACATTCACGTCAACGATAACAGATCCATCACGTAAAGTGTATGACTATTAAACGCGAGAATGGGATTATTACTGTAAGTGAACGTGCTCATAAATGTCACGTAATTCGCAATGCAATTTGCTGGTGCCGTACAACGTCAACGAAATTATTAATCGAATCGCCCTTCTGACCATATGAATTTTGAAGTAACAATGCGTTCGTAATGTTCACGTGTCGTAATATTCGCTTTTGTTCATGTAATCCCTGTGGCTTGAGAACGGGGGATTATAGCGCATATGTAGTAATAACTATCGAATTATATACAGCGAAATTCTAATTTATGGCCATATATATATTTAATAAATTAATAATTACAAGAAATTTATTGCAAAATGTAATGAGCAATTGCAAAGATATATGAATTCCATTTAATATTACATGCAATGTAATTGTTATTACATTTCAATACACATTTCAATTCTCTTATAGAAATTGTATGTACATTATATTTACTTTGTTAACTCAAAATGTTTATCATCTAATTATATAGAGTAAACTTATAAAACATAAATAAATAAATTTATAAAATCATAAATAAATTTTGAAATGGATGATAGCGTATTTGTGGTTACGTCAATGGTAATTTGTGAAATGAATTGCAGTAAATTAATGGGTACGTGAAATGGAAATTAATTAATATCGTACTTTCAGTCAAATCAATTCGTATACCGTTTCGAAACTAAGTTATACGTTTCAGATAGACATATACACAGTGCGTATCCAGATTGATTTAAGTTAATATACGATAGCTGTGTCATTTATTTAAATATTTGTTTTGCAATATACAGAGACATGAAATAATACCGCAAATGTTTAAGGATTGATAAGAGATATCAAATTAAATATATTTTTGGACCAGTAATAACTTATGTTTGAAAATGTTATACATTATTCTGTCTTACGTGGTGACATATTAAAAACGCTTTGGAATCAATCATTATTAAGTTTATAACAAATTCCTATGTTATCTTTAAGAAAAAGATATAAGAAGAAATAGAAAATGTTATTTTATGATACTCATTTTAATTTTGATTACTTGATATCAAGTTGAAACAAAAATGTTTTATTTTTTAAACTTCAAATTTAGAAATTTTTGTCTGTTTGAAAATTGTGCCTCTATTTATATTTTTTGCACAGAATGAACAATGAAATTTGACATTTTTTCGAACATTGTTGACATAATGACTATACGTATCCTTGCCACTAAATTAAATTATGTTTATTTTGAATTCTTTTTATATTAACTGTTTAACATTGAATTGAGTTTTTTACACAATATTAATATTTTCTGATACTTATAAAATAATTTTGATCTTGTAAACAATATTTAATTTGTCAACAATAAGAATCTTATTGTTCGTATATTTTAACACTTAACAAACAGGAAATAATGATCATAACGGTCGAAACTGGAGCTTTTAATGCTTAAATAATTCAATGTGAATTTGTATATACTATATATGTACAAGTGTATATATTATATTTGTAATCACTTGAACTGCGCGTTGAAACTTTATCAGACTTAAAAATACAGACTAAACTACTGAAATAATATCACAATTAAATTTTAATGCTCCATAAGCATCTATTAAAGAGATATTAATATGCTGGAAATCTGTAAATAAATGTATTTATTGCGAAAAATATTACCTCGAATCCGAGAATCGAATCCGGATCATTTTCTATTTAACTTATAAATTTGCTGTCTCTCGGCACATTGCATGTTAATCAGCATCCGCTGTTAACGAATTAGCTTTTTTTTCGTTGTTATATTATCATATATAATTCTTCTATTACTCATTGTTATTCATTATGCAATTCTGTGTATATTTAAATTTTATTTTCTCTTATATTTTCAATTATAAGACCGTGCTTTTTTAATTGTTGTCATCTATTATATTTATAGTTTTACTATTTATCTTATCTCCTCTACAATTGTAATCTTTCGTATGATATACGCTTCTAGTCTTTCGCTTTTCTCTAAGTTTCTGTTTTCGAATCTAAGTTCCTAAGCAACGTTATGCTGATACTTTACCTTTTGATGATGCTTTTCCGCTTATTGTGCCTTGCCTTATTGCTATTCTATTTTAATTGTATTGCATATCAATAAAGTTGTTATTATTATTATTATTATTAACTTAAAAAATGCTTCTGATCTAATTTTATCAATATATGATAGCAAAATATAAAATATAAAATTTCCGTTAATTAGCAAATATGAATTTTCCGTTTGAAAAATATATTATATTCTATAAAGCTATATACGTTATCGATATTATTTGTTGTATACAATCGTGATTAGAGTTCTTAATTTTCCGGAAAAATAAAATCAACGAAAATAACTTGGATTTCTCTTTCGATTTTCTCTGAAAAATATTGAAAAATTAAAAAAATGCTCTCTTAAGAGTTCTTAATTTTCTGGAAAAATAAAATAAAAAAAGAAAAAAGCCTGGATTTTTTACGTTTTTTCTGAAAAATACAGAAAAATTTAAATACAATTTCTCATAGTGCTCTTAATTTTCCAGAAAAATACTCGAGGAAAAAAAACTCAATTTTTTTTCATTTTTTACAAAAAAAATTCTCTTAATAGATTCTTTTTCGTTTATATTTAAATTTAATGATAGAATGTTGCTTTAAATTATTTTTTACAAATAAATAGAAGATTTATCTCCGTTTATTACATATATGACAAGTTTTTCGGATTGATTGGCAGTAGGATGAAAAAATTCTTCAGTCTAGAAATATTTTATGCTGCAGTCAAATAACATACGAATATATCTGCAAATTTTGTCATGCGGCAATACGTACGTAATAATATCCTTATAAGAAATTTGTTTTTTTTTCGGCATAATACACGGCAACATATGGCAAAAATGCAAGGGTTTAAAAAAGTTCATTTTTTTATACGAAATATAAATATTCCGGATTTCTAATATTTTTTTCATAACAGTAGACAACAAAGTTTCTTCACTGATATAGTTTGTTTACTTTATAATAAATAATACTTAATAAACTAAGTTTTTGATAGGCGCGGCGTATATACCGGAGTTATACTAAACTTCTTACACGGTTTGTTTTTCCTCTTTTCCTTTTCACATTGGAAAGAAAAGGCTAAATATTCCTGTGCAGGAGGTTCAATCCTTGTATTATAATTTCTTTTTTTAATTAATATTCAATGTCTTTACCGAGAGAGAGAGAGAGAGAGAGAGAAATTTATTTAAAAAATTTTTTTTTAAATTTTATAAATGGTCATGACAGGGAACTTTGTTCATATATGATTTACATCTTCGAATTTTTAAAAGTAAAAGAAATTAGCAATTTAGTGGAATCATTGACAAAAGGACAATAAAAATAAAATTACCTTAAAAAAAAAATCTAGAAAAGTATGATAAGGAAAAAATTGAAAAAAATCCGTTTTTCGCAAAATTTTTGAGAATTTATTCGGACTAAGAATACTAAACGCAATAGTCACATTTTATACCTTGAACTTAAATCTCAAATAATGAATTATTGTGATTTATAATAAGATTAATGTGGTTGTATATAAAATAGAGTTATGCTTAAATAAGACATTATTTAAGTCAGCTAAGCTTTACTTTATCAAAGTTTGCATCGAATAAATTGAAATTGCGAATCTATTCAATTGCTATTGTTTGAGTCCAATAAAGGATAATGTGTAATAAAATTTTCTGGCAAGTATATTGATATATATGTGTGCGTGCGTGCGTGCGTGCGTGCGTGCGTGCGTGGTGTGTGCATATATAAAAGAGAAAACGTAGCTATATATGAACTTGAAGTTAACTATTTGCAATATCATGTTTCGATTATATATATAAGATATATAAGACTACATATTAGTTTTAATTAATTGATATATTGGTACAAAATGAATTAAAGCAGCTCATTATTTCTGACAAATTTACTTCGACAGATTAATTTCTATTTGATTTGATTCTTATAAATAGTAATTATTCTCCTTCATGTAAAGATGATCGGAAAATGTTCTAATTTTAGATAGAAAAGTTCTACGCTATTAGAGTTTTATGTTGCTTGAGATCCTTATGTATTTTCAAATAATATCGAAGAAAGCTTTCACAGAAGATCGGAAAACTCATTACTGTTACATTATGCTGTATATAGAGAGATAGGTGATAGTTTATAGGACATATGACGTATTTTTTTCGTTAAAATAGTACCATCAATGTAATTGCAGTAGATAAAGAAATTCCTTTTGAATTCGCGGTCATGGGTGATCCTTTGAAAAGAATTTTAAGATTCTAACGTGATTCGACGTTCCATGCAAGGCGACCGACAGCTCGACAAAATAACTTCTTTTGAAGCCTATCATCTTTGTTCAACTGGAACTTTGTGCAGTAATCTGACTGAAACAGTGTACTGAAACGTTTCGTTTTCGCGCTAGTTCGACCCGTAAAGTGAGTTAAATAGAAAGAAACAGCATTACGATAATCACAATCGAAAACGGCAATTATCAAAGGTCAAACCCGATTGGATTTCAGTTTAACCATTTGGCAATTAATTCTGCAATCGCATAATGAATATTCTATATTACTGCTTTGTTCATTAATAATATCGTTGATATACTTTTGTCATAAAATAATAACGGTCAAATCATCACACTGTGTCGTTAATAAACAGTCGAGAATCACGGTGCAATAAGCATATTTGCGAATGCATTAAATCCGTTGAATAATCGTGCAACGACATCGAAAACGTGGTAGTTGCACGGCTGTATTGTTTACAATACAATCGTCTAACAATTTCGTGGATATGATAGGGCAAGGATTGAAGCATGCACTAATTCGATTAAAAAAACATGTTAAATTAACAAAATTGTGTTATTCAAGAGACCTTGAATAAATAATAACCTCCATTAATACAATATTTTATTATTTGAAGAGAACATCCTTTGTGAAAAACCAAGTACTAAAAAGTCAATTATATGTTACTGCAGAGCTATTTCTCTGGAAAAGAATATTATAAGTTAAAGTGCATAAAAGTATAATAGTAAATGATAATTAGTGCGCCGACTGTCATGGAAAATGAGCGGCGTGTTGCGAATGTACGTAGAAAAATATAGTAGGAGGATACACTGGATGTACATGGATGTGTCTAGTTATTTATTCGCATAGTTTATTCGTGTCTACTGGAATATGCGCGATAATTTTCCTCAAACTCAAAAGTTGCAAGATTATTCAGGAGCTTTCTTGTCGACAAATTTTCTTTAACTTTAATAATTAATAACTAGCATTTACGCGAATCTCTCTCTCTCCTGTTAGCAACGACTGTTAGGATATCATTGTAATAAATGATTTATCGCACTGAAATTTGAAGGATATATATACTCAGTGCATTCGAGCAGTTTAAGACAGCTTAAACGGACTTCATAGCGAAGTTCGGCATATTTCGCATTGTACAACCAGGACGGTAAAGCGTGCAGATTTCTCGCGGAGGGAAATGTTAAGCTGCGCTTTTATGCCAGAGCGATAATGGGCCCGAGAGATTGTTTCCTTTTCTTCCTATGGATATAATAATATAATGTCTGCCACGTCGTTGTAGCGAGGCCTCGTTGGGACTGGCTAGCTGCCACCTACCTACCGCTACGTAAGGAAGCCATTCATTTTAATCTGAAACTTTAAGCCACCGCTATAATAAGGGAAGAGAAACTTTAATAGACGCGTTTTAAGGATATGCCCCGTTCCTTTACCCGTCGCACAGAAACGTTTTAGATAACCTAAGGAAGTACGTTGGAAGATTTGCTGTTTAAATTTTTGTCTATATATGTCTTTCAAGGCATGGTTTAACTTCTGCTTTTGAAATGTGAAAATGTTTAAAAATGATGTAGGCACAATTTTTATTCCGATAATATCTCTTGTATAACAAAATTTATTAGAATATACATCCGCGTATTTGAAACAATATCTTGCAGAAGAGTTTTATTTATGAGCAAGTTATATATTTATTTGGGATGATAATATTAATCTTCACATATAAATATGATTAATATAGCTTGAAATATTATGATTTGATATTAGATGATAAAATGTCAGTATTATGTCAATATTAGGTGATAAAAATCAGCAATACGTACATTAAAATGCATTCAGCTTTCTGCATTCCAGATCGAATGATTAATGACTAACATTTCGATGAATCATTATTATAACTGATCAAAAATCGTATACTTTTTCGAAAACATTTCCTCTTTGAATTTTTATATAGTTTTTACAAATTTTCGTGAAATAATGAATATGCGTAGAATTACTTACTGATAGAATATGATTTAGTTTGGAATTATAAATAATTATAATAATTTATTGTAATCTATTTATTATTAATAGCAAATACTGAAATGTAATTATATACGTGTTATGAAAAACATTTTACCGTTAAAAATATTTGGAAAATAATCTTGAATGTATATACAATATATATAGGAATTAAACTATGTAGTTGTTTAATTAACTTTTCATTTTAACTGGCTTTTAGAAAATTATTTTACAGCTCACACAATTTCATTCTGTGTACGCTTATCTACGGAAAACTAACTGCGCTATATATTTGCCTGCGGAAGTAAACTCCTGTGGTGACTTTTATTTATGACCTGTATTTTTTTAATCCGATGGATGACTTTGTTTTATATTCTTAGCGAGCATGCAAAATACGATTCTAATGCTATAAATTCATCCACATAATGTCTGTGTTGTGTATTACGAAAAGAAGATCATTCGAGCAAAAAAGGATTGAGCTAAAGTCTCTTCGGTTATTTCATGTTAAAAATTTTTAGGAGAAAAATATGCGCATATCATCGATATTCATTAATCTTATTTTATAGAAGTAGTAATAGAAGGCCGGTTCTAACCCAGGTCCTCTGAGGGGGGCGCGGGGCGGGGGGGTACTCGTAGGCGCGGGGGG
>NW_017305135.1:407304-419391 GCF_001594115.1 Trachymyrmex septentrionalis
AAAGCGAACAATAAATTTACAATATAGTACGGAAGTTACAGAAGATTACAGAATAAAAAACGTAACATATCGTAATATAAATTTAAGATGCATTAATATTGAAAATTGAATACAAGACTGAATACAATAATAGTGGACAAGTAGTAATCGGTAGCATACAACAGCAGTGCGGGAAGGCTGAGAGATGCGACAGAGAACATCTCCGACCATAAGAGACTCAGCGTTAATAAGATACGTATAAACGTGCGTATAAACGTAATGCGACGTGTCAAATAGTGTACATATCACGCGACTAAATTTTTTACGAACATTCGACATGGTACGACATGTCACAACATGTTCGAGCGGTAACATCAATGTAATGTGATACAAATATCACGTGACCAAAGTAAATGATATAAAATAAGGACTAATGACGCGGAGCGTCTAAGTTCTAAGATAATAATTGTGTCATGCACGCTCTATCTTTCTCTAACGTGCGAACCTTTGTTATCTATGCATTATTTGGGGTGGACGCGGGGGTCCGCAACAGCGGCGGCGGCGGCGGCGGCGGCGGCGGATGAAAAAACAAAACGCATTGTTTATGCGGGTCCAACGTATTGTTTATGTGGATCATATTACAACGATGCCGTCGGGGACTTCCCGCGCCTTCCCCCTCTACCGCGTCTTCCTGTGCTCGCGCTCCCCCCGCGCCACGAGTACCCCCCCGCGCCTACGAGTACCCCCCCGCCCCGCGCCCCCCTCAGAGGACCTGGGTTAGAACCGGCCTTCTATTACTACTTATAGAGCTTAGTTGATTTCTATTAGACAGTAGAAGACTTTCAGATTCGTTGCTTTTCGAGAATTTTATATGTGTGTATGACATGTTTCAAACAAGTAAACATAAAATTTAGTTGGTAATTGGATAACTTTCACTAAAGTGTAATAAAATTGATCTAAATAATAAAACGTTCGGTTAAATATTCTTACATGATTCATACATTTGTACATTTATTTGATAAATTCAAAGTCTCTTTCGCATATCATGGTAATTGTAATTGTGAATGTTTGCTGCTTATTTACAAATAGTTTGTTTTGTGTGGTCATAATAAATATGCTATACTTGTAAAATTTATTCACAGTCACACGAGTGGTTAGATAATATTACTGGATAGAATTGGTCTTATTGTCTCGAATAAGAAAGAGATCGTGAAAAAATATAGAAAAATTTCGATGTTACGACACTACCTAGTCTATATACAATGGATAGAGATAATGAAGGTAAGGATTTGAGCTTATATATATGTATATACTAGCATTCTTGGGTCGATAACAGCATCCTAACTTTGATACCAATGACCTCGGATAAAGCCGTTAGTTAAAGCACTGGAGCGGGTACTAAAGCATAGGACGGCTACTTGCTTGAAGTACGAAAATACGAAGATTATCGACAAGTAGTATCATCCTTTCCTCGATCGATTATAAAGAGCATCCGTGATGGGAATTAACTACTTCCGATGGTTCAATTATTAACGTTTTATTGACAGACATTTTAATAATAAGATAAACACTCGTTTTAATTCGATTTTTTTTTATGGTAATTTATACGCGGTCTTGTATTATTCAATGTATTTTTTTATCTTACACAATCTGGTAATAATGAGATAAAATATAATGATGAGATGTTTTATATAAATGTTCCTGACTTATTGTGTAGAAAGCCAAGAATTTGATATTATTGATTATCTGTAAATTAATGATGTACATCAGAATATAAAAGAATATATAATAACAAAGACGTGCGATACGCTACTTATTCATCATGATAATCATCTGTGCGTATCGTTTGCGAGTGTGTATGCGTGCGTGCGTGCGTGTGCGTGCGCGCGCGCGCGTGTGTGTGTGTGTTTGCGCGTGTGTGTATGAGAGGGACGAAGAGAAAGAAAGAGAAAAAAATCGATTTCCATTTTCCGGGGCGCGTTTGCCTCTCGCTCAGCGGAGCCTCATTAGTTCTTCGCCAAACAGCACGGTAACTTTTTTCTTCTCTTCTTTTGGTACCCTCCTTTTATCCACTTGCTCTATCCTATCTCACCGAAACGTCCACCATGTTTTATTTCGTAGCAGAGATCAGCATTGTTGTGGAAGTGTTTTACGTTCTGTCGCCTTTTCTTTCCTTTTTTAGCATTCTCACCTTGCGTCCTGTTTCTCGAATTCTCGCAGAAACGATTTCGTTCTTTTAATAATTCTCATCATTTCTGCTACTCTTTCGGATTTTCACTGTGTGTGTATGGAGTACAGTTTGAATCCGAAAACGGGAAATAAAGTAGGAGGAACAGTCGAATACAATATACCTTAAAGAATAACTCTTTGTCGTAATCTTTTTTACATGCTCTCTACCAACATCCAACAGAACGTTTTCCTTTGTGTTTAAAGATTTGGAAAGATTTTCTACGACATTTTCAATAATATTGTCCTTTGCTCTAATATATCTCAAATTGGACAATCGAGATATCCGAAAGACTTTTCAATTGTACGCAAGTAGCGCGTTGTAAGCCAATTCCAGGGAATGATTTTCTAGACGAATACAACGCGAGTGCAGGTTTGTTGTGCGACCAAGACGGAATCGAGTACATCGTCGTTTCACTTATCCGTTACAATATCACCTACAGAACTTTGTAAAGTTCTCACCTGCGGCTAAAAGAAGTGAAAGTTTCAACGGCAGACACAGAATTCGTGCTTTTTTCCCTTGTGCGTTCGTTTCCGCGCTATAGAGTAGCCGCAGCCCTTCATTAAAGTTTCCACTGCCCGTTCTTTTAGTTTTCAACCAACGGATGAAACTCTTTGTGTTCGTAGCACACATATTTCGCGATTCCGTATACTAGCGATTTAAACGTGTGTATATATAAGACTGAATATATACACTTAAGTTTAATTCACTCTTGTATAAAACTACTCAAATATCTTTTTCTCCACTCAAGAGCTCCAGCTTCGAATCGGTATAGGCTTCTTACTTATATACACATTATATTCACACGTTATGCAGACCTAATAAATAGTTTATTACTATTAAATATATTTTTATTATTTGGAATGAAGTTATGATTTTTTTATGTTGTTTATATAATATGTATAATACATATAATATATAATAATAAAAATATCTCTTTCAAATGATCGAGTAAATGATCAATTTTATTTTCTCTGTTTTTATCTCTGAACATTTTGTACTCTCAAATAAATTGTTCTTTTATATTGATGCATCCGGCAGAATTTTCGCAGAATTTCCCCGCAGCGCAAATGTGTTATGAAGAGAAAATAAAATGCAAATTCCTTAATTATTCAGTGCAAACAAAGTAATATAGTAAGCAGGTAGATCGTAGTCGTGCGTAGCTGAAAAAACCTTTTTTACTATTATCTTTTCTGTTAACTTATTCTGAACAAGTTCGAATTCACTAACTTCGTCTAAAAAAATTACGCTGTTTTATACATATTCATAGAAATTTTTTTCATTTTTTTATTTAATTTTTTTATCAAATAAAATTGTATCAATAATTGGGATTTTTAAACTTGGTACAAATAACGTATTTCTAATTCTGTAAATAATGTGGTTGTTGTTATATAAAATATATTTTCAGAGAGAGACATGAACCGAAATTCCAATTTACATTTTCGTTCTATTCCGTTAGGGCACGTAACAGCTTCGATATAACATCAGATTCCTTCTACTCTTATTCCGGACTTTTAACGAATGTATTTCATCGAATGAGAATCAATCGTTCAAAAGATCTTTTTCTTAATTTTTTTTAATGAGTAGGTAATTCATCTTGTATTATCTTAATTTTCTACCGCATTCAGTTATGATAAAAAAGTAATAAGTTGATGCGTAGCAAGTGATTTTTTTTGTAGATTACAGTTTTATGAATGCAATTTTATTTAGAAGATCGTCGTTGTTTGATATTAACTGTCACTTTGATATTAACGAAAAGTCAGCAAAAAAGAAAATTATAACAATTAATGATGAAATCATGATTAAACGTAATTTTGTTAAACTACAATATGATGACGCTCGCAGATTGTTAAGTACAAATAGCGAAGATTCATTGAGCGTGAATGTTTAATTTCACTCTCATGACTGGATGTTTAACTTCATTTCGATACTTCATTTTCGGATACTATCGTTTCCAAATGTGGGGCGAATCCGTCTAGTATAGAATTTGGACCATTTTAGTTGCGTCACAATTATTCCCGTAATTACGAATTATTTCGCGAATATTCATTAACATGCGGGTTTGGTTGAAAATTCATGGCTTTTGGAGCGCAGACTCTGTATTCTGGTTTCGGACAGGTGCAGTCCCTTTATCGTTATCATTCTACATCCGGATTATAACGGGATTATGGTATTTGCAAAGGATACCGTGTGTTTGATTCTGCTCTAGTCACATAGCTATTGCATAGAAGTACTTATTAATTCATGTAAATTGGAAAGTAGTTCTCTCTGCATTTGTTCTGTCTCGATGCACACATAGAGCGTATGCATATCAGATATCTATTTAATCGTAAATTTTTTGATAAAATTTAAATTAATTTTTTAAATTAAAATTTGATGGAATGACAGGATCAAATTGATAGAATACTTGATTTTTTATTTAATTATTTGTGTTTCTTAATTGAATTACATGTTTTATTAACTTTTAATTTCTAAAAAATTAAAAAAAAAAAAGATCCTATTATAATATATTAATATGACTTTTTTTGAAACAACTTTATTCTTGTTATTGTCTTTTATCCAATTTTACATAAATCTAGGAAATATTAAATTTTATTATTGATGTCTTTTGTATTGCAATTTATTAATGAAGAAAAAAAATGTTGGATTATTTTTTTGTTTTTTTATTTGATTCAACAATAGATTGTAGAAAAGGAAATTTGAAATTTTCTGTGTGATATGAATCCAGTGAAAGTTGATAAAAAAAAAGAAAGCAAAGCAATTGAGCTAATATTATTATTCGGATCGATCGCTTGGGTGTTTTCTCGGATGTTTTCCATTTGGTGACATAAGTCCACACAAGTGTCGTTCTATCTTTGTTACTCACTGATAAAGATAAAATGATGCTTGTGTCGAGTTATATCACCAAATGGAAAGTAAGTACCCTTTAATCTTTAATCACAACACATTATGTAGAATAGAAAGAGTAGAAAAGACGTGAATAGCATATTGCTATAGGATTGAATATATCGATTGCAAATACGTGTAGCTGTGTACATATAATAATAATTGTTTCGTATTCTATTATCTAAAAAAATAATTTTTAATACATTTCTGAGTGTTTTGAATCCACGTGAATGCAAGACGAAAATATTATATAATTATTTACGAAATTTACTCTTATCTATCTACCTCAAATACCTATTTTTCATTATTTTTCCTTTATTTCCGTCTTTCCAGCTCGAAAATTAAAGCGAACCACTTCGAGAGATGTGATACTACCACCCGCATTTCAAGCTCGCCTATAAACTAAAAGACTTAGCAGTTATCCGTAACCATTTCCTTCTTATTCATTTCTTTAATTTCGATAGTGCTGAACAATCACGTTGGTTAACTTGAGCGATTCTATTATCAATCTTATCTGTCATTGTTATCTCTTTATTCTTATTTTTATTCTTCATTTCAACCATTCTCCATTTCTAATGCTGCATTATTTACCTTAGCATCTCTCTCTCGAGCTCGTGAAATTCATCTATATAGTAATCTTTCGAAGGAAAGTCATATACATATATATTCAACTGAACTGACCCACTATTTCTTGAAATAACTACGAAAATGCAGAAACTAGTAGCCGTAGATGTTTTCGGGATCAATCCAATGTTCTCTATATGACTGCAGGGATAGTGCATCTTGCTAGATCCTCCACTGTTGCTATGTGATACTTTCCCAAGTTTCGGTTGAAGATATATTACTTCCTTAGATAAGCCCACAGATCTTCGTATCCACGTATTTTTGTTTGATCAAGTCGAATTCCGTACAGCGATATGTGTACAGCACATATATCTTCATACAATACATACTCTCGCGCTTGTATGTTTATGATCGATATACATAGCAACAAACGAATAATAAATTCACGTGATATTTATAATTCTACGATTGGTGATATAAAATTCATTGAACAGTTAAATTTTTAGTTTATGAATCTTTTTGTTATGATTAGTAGTTCTTATTCACGAATTGCATTTTATGCAATATTCGAAAATCGTCACACGAATATTATCGTTCTTTATTATCCGAATTAGTAAATAAGATTGTTCGCTACGTGTTTAATCTACGCATGAATCTAACGGCTCGTATGTTCAGGAAGCAATCGCGTAGAATTGTCGCTCGCTGCACGTATGTATCTGTCAGCCACAGCAAAGTTTTGCCCATTCGCATGTGGATGCATGCGACTACTGCGAATGATGGTAGTGGTAGTCATTGTCGTTCTTACTTTATGATTTAGCATCGCCAAGGCAGAGTTTATGATTGCTCGCTTGTGCCGAAATGGAGCTGTATATACAATATATATATATATATTTTACACACACACATATGTGTGTATATATATATTATATATGTAGAGCAGAGAAATCGCATCCATTACCGATTCATGACGGTACGATAACCAAATTTGCGTAATACGTGTATCCCCAGAGAGTTGCGATTATTAAGATATCTAGATATATTTTAAACCTCCCGACGAATTTAATAAGTTTAATAATACGTCGTCGTACTTTTCTACGCTTACAAATTTAAGCTCCTGGTCAATTTAATTCCAATACAAAATTTAAATTTTATATATTAACCGTATACGAGTATGAAGTATAAATTAGCTCTATATATCAAATTTATATATCTTAATATAATATATTAACTTTACGTTAGAACATTACAAACTGTCTTTTAATTAATTAAGGAACTTCTCGGGAGTGCAGTCAAAGTTAATTTCTTTAGGACACAAGATCATGCGCGGTTTTTTTTTATTTTTATTTTTTTTATTGAAACTTCATTTTTAACGCTTCAATAGCGACATGCAGCGATTCTAGCCTGTACGACGACTTTCCAAGGGAGCTAAAAAGAGTTCCCGCTGCTCTCGCGTTTCCCTCGCACCATTGCTACTATTTTACGTTAGTGAGCTCGTTGTTGCGGCTGGGTAGCCGCAGGGATGCTACTGCCATGCTTCCGTTGCACCACTGCAATCTGCTATCTGAATTTCTTGTGCGCGCAAGGTCGTAGTAGAGAGCCAGACAGGTTGTGAACGGACGCGAATGTTGGCCCAGCTTTCCGTAGGACAGGAACTTTCGCACGGAAGAGCGGTAAACTTTAGCGACTCATCTGTCTACAGGGTGCAATCCGTCGTACGTAGTACATACCGAGCTGTCTGTTTAAATTGCTGCTTCGTGTAGGAATGATTCGTCGTCGTGCGAAGCCGCAACGCGAACGTGTAAAGCAGTCGGGAATCGCATTAATGCTTCGCTGTAACTTACGCATTTCACGTACGACTGCTAGTCGTAAGATTATCGTGAAAGATTTTGTAATTTTAATTTAATCGAATCCTGTATTTTATTATATAAATACCGATCATAACAAATGTGACATTGTTTCCTAATCAATTAGTAATTCTTATACAATCAAATTACGAAACTTTCCTTCTAAATCAACTCATGTTAAGTTTTCCCATTTGCTTGGGACACATAAGGATTTAAAAGTATTTTTTCTTAAATAACTATAGGAATATTTCTCTTTACTTTTTTTCAGTGTAAACAATTTATTAATTGCGAATTAATTTATCGTAATGCGATAATTATAAATAATATTTGACAAAATTGAATTCCTCACAATTGTTACTTTCGCATTGGCTAAGATGAAGTACACAATTTAAATTTTAAAGTGTAAAAACTCGTAAAAAACTCTCGTCCAAAATTTTCGATCGCTGACAAGAAAACACGACGCGTACTAACTTCAAATTTCAAATACTCGTTATCAAATTTAATCGGAAACTTTGGTATTATCAGTTTTCAAAAGTAAACATTTTTGGTGCTTGCATTCGTCGCGAGGGTCTGTTTACTACCCCTATTCTACGTAATAGTTCTGGCATTGATGTTCTTTGAACTCTTCTTGTTTAACCGTGTCATGCGTAACAGATTCATGTTTCCGAACAAGTTCAAAGCTTTTCTGGGTTTCGCATTGCCGAAGAGTGTGGCTTTTGTACGTGTATCGCGCGTCATTCCGTGAACGACATTCCGTGTGAACAACAAAGAACGACAAACCGGATATCACGGATATTTACTTTCATCGAAGACAATATGGGATGTAGAAAACAAAGTCGCGATTACTATTACGAACGATTTGCTTCGAACCGTATGCACTTATAAGTAATCATTTGCATGGTCTCTTTTTGATTTGAGCATGTTCGAAAAGTGAAACGATATAGGAAATGTACGCTTTAGTATTTTATTTTTATGGATTCGATTCTACAGATTAATAATTTTTTTATAAATATACATTAAGGTTTTCTTCCGTTTTTATCAGAAAATATTCATTATTTATTCTTTAATAATTACATTTATGTATAATACTCGCGCGAGTATCTTTGCGTACATTCTGATAAAGTAACGTTATATAAAATGTGTTCTTTTCATAAGTATTCATAAAGTATTTTTTATTTTGATTCACATTTCACATTTGAATAGCTATTGTTTATTAAAATATGCATATATTTAGGTTGGTTTGACTCATAAATAAATTATTAAATGTTTGCATTATATTTTGAATAATGATGAGTGATGAAATGTGGAACAAATGTATAATTTGTTTGCAAACAAATGATATAATAATATGCCAGCACAATATTTTGTTAGAACTGAAATATATTTTTCGGTATAATAATACTGGTACAATGGTACCAAATAATATGGTATTTAACAAAATGTGCTACTGATGGTGTTTTCAAGAAACTATTTCAGTGTATAAAAATATCTACTTTAATAAAGTTTTCAATAAAAATATCCTATTTTTTAGAAAAGAAAAAAAATGTTTTCAATTAATAAATTTTTTAATGTTCATATATAACGGAGTTACGTGATCTGATTTTTATTATTAACGGGAAATTCCAGACTTTGTCTGTGTATATGAAAATTTTCAAATTTTTTGAAAAACTTTTTTTCTGATAAGTATTATCGTCATTTTTGTTAAATACAGATACGTAATGAAATTGTGATATTAAATTTGTATATTCTAGTCTTGCTGACGAATTAGTAAAAATTTCCAACTAGTTTGCTACCAAGTTCATTATTACATTAAAAAATTAGGAAACTTAATCATGAAATACGGTTACTTGAAAATGATATATCTATGTCAAGTTTTAGTATTGGCTCTTTTTTCTTCGTACGCTGGAACGACGCGATATGTTTATTGGCAAACGTCCACTGTAGAAATGTACAAGAAAAAAACGGGATACTAATATTTCTGTTTACTTGACATGTATCATTTTCCATTTTGCCCGCCACAAAATTTTATGTTCATGAGAAACTTCTATCTAACATTCTTGTACGCGACGAGTTATATGGTGGTACCATTTCTGTCAAGGTAAGCCATGCAATGTGTCAACGAAAACAGTTTCTACCAGCTATATACAATCTAACTCTGAAAGTTGATGCACAAGATAGCAATTCGGAGTGATTTTTTGACACTTCTTTGTCAGATGTGTGAGTTATTACATATTCGGGAATATCTGCAGGGATATCTTCTTTAATCTCATAAGTCTCTTTGTATATCTGATAGAAATAGAAACAATAGTAGATATTTATTGTATATTCAATTTCTATCCATTTTTATACATTTCAAATTTGTATTTATTTTGAAAAAAATATAGAGGCAATTTTTTTATTGCAGCTCAAAACGATGTTTTTTATGTATTTTATATACATCATGAAAGATGAATAAAGATAGGTTGGCGCCCACGTACAATCGATACATTAGATTGATCATGTTGGTCTTTTTAAGACCAACAATTTTCATTAAATTATTAATAAAGAGGGGACGTATATATGATTAGAAAGTTTTTAAAAGATTGTACTTACTGAAATAAAATCAAATCACTGATATTATCACGTTGCATTAATACAATAAAATATTTCAATGTTTTAAAAACATATCTTGCTTCTCGAACGATTTTGAGCAAACAATACGATTTTGCGATATCATTGAAGCCAATATCGGATTGATGCCTCATGTGCACGTATGTGCATGTTATTACATCTTGGTATTGCGCTAATGTGTACCGGGTGGTCCTAATTTCTCGAGAAACAATAACATTTAAACACGGTTTATTGGCCGTACGTTTTATTAGATCTCGCGTACACATTTACAGTTATTATAAAAGAGAGTTAATAAAATTATAAAAATTTAAATCAAAATTGCAAAAATAATAGAACTATCTTTAGTATTAAAGCTAGTAATTATTTATTTTAGTTAAGAAAACTTTTAAACAGTTTGTGTTAAAGTAAACATTTCCATTGTAAACGTATTTAAACATAAACATGGCATATTTAAATAACGTACATGTAAATCGTAAATAATAGAGCGTTAATCGTGAGAGGACTAGAAAAATTTATCAATTTAAGATTTGGTTGACAATTTCATTCTATTCAGCAAATCAACCTGGTTGCCGACACAAACGAATATGATCGTTGGTGCACTTTTGACCTGTGCGACCTTTCGGCCCAATGCGACCTTTCGTGCCTATATTTCCTATCTCTTGCAAAATGAGATTAATGTCGTTTACGAATATCGAGTCACTATTTATTACGTCCGTAATAACTTCATTCATAAAAGTCAAATCTAATGTTGAATTATTGTACCTATGCCTTCCATATATTTTAATTACATAATAAAAAGCATGATTTTTAAAACTATTTATTTACATTCTATTTGACACGTATTGTCGAATAGTGATATGTACATAAATTGGTCCAAGCGGAGCATTTGACACTTTCCATTTGCATATCGACATAAAGATACCGTGTTGTGGGCTTCAAAATGCATAATAATATTCGAATCGCAAATGACAGATATCGACTGTATTTTGTGTCGTGCGAGTTTGAATTTCTCATTTACATGTCAATATATGTTTTTCCATTCATTTTATTAACTTTATTCGTTTTGCGTATTCTCTATTGTGTGTATTTACGTCGTGCATGCAATATATCTAATCCATGGAAAAAGACATTAAAATTTATGGAACTGATAAACTCTTTTGCACAAAAATCATAAAAAAGAAAAATAATACCGAGAGCTAGTAACTTAACTTAATTTTGCTGTAATTGAACTTTGCTAAAATTACACTTCTTCTCCTTCTTCTTCTTCTTCTTCTTTTTTTTTTTCGAGCAAAAAGAAGTGAACATTATCTCAAGTACTTATTATTCAGAATTCGTAAGTGCTATAATTTACAAATTCCGCGCGACTGATATTGGAATTGAATCGGTAAATCGTCCAATACGTAGTATTATCGCGAACATCGGTCTCTTTACGCGTCGGACGCGCATCGGAGAGTTGGCCGAAGCACAGAGAGGCGATCCTGCATCCTCGGAAAAATTCAGTACGACGCTTCTTGCACGGTTGCCTTTGCATCGAGCGTTCGTGCGTGCGAACTCATAGCGAGCGCGATGCTGATGCGCATGCACGACGGCGTATGCACACGCCGAGTTCATTTGTTATCGGCACAATGGACAGTGGAGGATTGCCTTACTCCCCCATACATTCACCATGTGTAGAGCTTCCTGATTCTCGTACGCGAGATATGCGTTTCTCGTACCTGCGATATACTTACTCGGGCGTAATAAGCGTCACGTTAATCACGTTAAATCGCGCAGATTATTTTCCATTACAGTCTCACATAAACGCGCGTGTTACCTACGCAAGATGATAAATATTAAAAATTTAATTATCTCTGAAATGAATAGTTGCAATGCATTATGTAACCGCAGATTATATTTAAAGCAGGTCTGTCCGAATATTAATCGAGTCAAGGAATGGATGCTGACTTTTCAGTATATATATATATATATATACACACA
>NW_017305135.1:419491-420834 GCF_001594115.1 Trachymyrmex septentrionalis
ATACTTATATACGGCTAAGTGTTATAAAAGAAGTTACGGCACAATGAACAATTATGGATCTTACTTCTTTACAGAAAACAGTCTCGGCGATAAACTGTGTATGACAGATCTAATTTAAAGAATCCTGCGTTAATTTCTTCTTGAATAAAGTTCGCGAAACCGCCATTTATTCTCAACTGGAAACTTTGCAATTTTCAAGAAAGATTATACGTTCTGTCAATCAAAATTCGCTTGAAGTCTTTATTAAAGTAACTAGAATATTCGTTTAGAACTATTTAGCCGTATTTGAAAACTGAATTCGCAGACAGACTAGAATACTTTAATTTCCAATGATAATTACCCTCGTAATTGAGGCTCTTATTAAGATTTCATTAAAGAAGAATCGATTTCGAATTCATCAAAGTGTGCGCAATTGAAAGAGAATGTAATTATCACTTTAATTACTGGCAGATATTTTTTTCAACTTTTCATGGTCTCCGCTATAATATATTCGTTGGTAGCGATATATGTATTTTTCAATGTTTCACCAATTAATTCTGATTTTAGATGCAGAGAGCAGTGCTGCTGCTCTGTTGGCTGCCGCTCCTCAACCACTGCCACGCCGTAAATCCAGGTAAATTATATCGATCAATTTGTAAAACGGCGACGTCGGTCGAGCGTATATTGCGGAGACAGGTGTTATTTGTCGCGTTACTAACGTTACGAAATCTCGCGGATTCGCGCGCGGAAGGGAGGCTACTAGATTTTATTATTCCGGATAGACGATTCCTTCGCCGACGGCGCCTCGGCGAAACGGATTACTGTTAACACGAACCGATATTGCATACGTCGGTTTAAGGATCCGTTATCGTGCGAACGTAAGCCGCATTTACGTGGCGCATCGGGCTTAACGTATAGCCGGACGTTAGGTGCCCGAACGCATTAGTATCCAGGCAACGTGTCCGACAAAAACAATGCCCCTGTTACCACGAGCTGCCGGCTTCGGTCAGCTAGCCAGCTCCGTTGGCGGAGTCACGAATTGCAGGAATACATTGCGCCTTGCTTGTTTTCTCATGTACGTTACGTTACGAGATATGGTAATCGTCGATAGCGCTCATAGACGTACGGTTTTAACGGATGAAAGTGTAGAATGCCTACTTAAATATGGGACGCGACACGTAAAATTAAGAGAGACGAAGGAACAGTTGCTTTATTATTTTAACAGCAAATGGTACACCGGAGGACCATTCGATTCTTTCCCTCGGTTACTTTTTCGAAAACCTCCAAAAATTCCTCCAAAAAGGTTATCTCGTCTTTACGCCAAATTTATATTATTGTAAACGAACGTAAAGTTTTTAGTCGTG
>NW_017305135.1:420934-435557 GCF_001594115.1 Trachymyrmex septentrionalis
AGGATATCTCGTCTTTACGCCAAATTTATATTATTGTAAACGAACGTAAAGTTTTTAGTCGTGTCGTTAACCCCGAACGGATTACGAGCGTTGATAAAACGTAGAAAAGCAGCGATTTTTCTTAATTCGTAAAAATTTCCAAGGAAAAGAATCGAAGTCCTTGGATGTACCATTTCGTACGGTTAATAAAAGCTGGCGTTTTACTCTCACCCCATTGATTTTCGCGTAAATAGCGAAGTTACGCTCAAAGTTCGATATTGTTCAACTAATGGCGAACATCGCTGAAATACATGTCATGTCGTGTTCATGGAATCGTATGTCTTCCAAAATTAATTTCGGGAGCGAAGCAAAGAAAAAAAATCATGTTTGATTGCGATTTTTGTAAATCGGGGTGCTTTCCAGCACTATTTCTTCTTTAATAATTGTATATTAGCAATTGCGATGGCTATTGCATCGCTTCTGAATCTCTGCCGTAGCTGTAACCGCTGCTATACGGCTATATTCTTTTACATATCCGGTATATTCCCATCGTCGTAATCCATTTTTATTAAAGTGAATTAAAAGCCAGCGAAAATAAATGAGTGAATTCGTTAACTTGAACCAGCGAAGATACGCTCCATGAAAAGGAAGAAGAGCGGGAGAAGAGCGGAACTGCTTTTGAACGCTGCTTTGATTGTAGTGAAGTGGGGGTAAAAAGCCAGCTTTCCTTCGCTGCATGAAATTGCACCTTAAGGCTATAAGTGCCTTAGAACTATGTGCAATTACCCAATTTCCTCTTTAGCCCATACTTTTCGTAATATTTATATAATAATTATACTATAATACAGTCGGAGAAAATGGCCTGTCGTTGGATTAAATAGTAATTCTGGTGGAACATTGATTTCAGGTAACTAGAATTCTGATTGATATATAATTATTCTGATAAAAATATAAATAGAATTCTAGTAGATTTTACCAACGAATATTGTATCGACCAGAATTCCCGTATTTCAACTAAAATTCTAATAAAATTAAAAAGAAAAATCTTCGTCCATTTTCAATCGGAAATTTTTTTTAGCGTAATGCACCTAAGATTCATATTTGGTACATTTTTATAACAACGCGTGGGTGTAGTTTCATTACTAAATTAATATTATAGTACTGTTATAATATAGATATACCAAGCATTTTATTCACGTAGGTTTTATTTGTGCGTGAGGCGTCTCTCTCTCTCTCTCTCTCTCTCTCTCTCTTTCTCTCTCTCTCGTTATCCAAAATTTTATTAGTGGTATAACTTAATATGCTAAAACTTGTAATACTGAATTCGCGTATCTTGTAATAATGCTTTTTGTACGGAGTCGTAAGTGCTATTATAAAAATCCATATGCGAATGTTGACGTTATTAAAAGTAATGTCGAGCGTTGTTCGCAGCTATAACATTATCGTATATACGTATGTATTTGCATTTTCCTCGCATGAACGGACAGAAGCGACGCATGGGCGAAATGTCTGCAAAAAAAGAGCGTTTAGTTACACGTAATGTACTACATCATATGACGTCAAATGCAGACGCTGAATTATATTCAGCTTGATGGATCGTTTGATGTGACTGGTATTCATTGCTTTAGTAGGCAACTTCAAACCTGGCCCATAAATCAGACATTGATACAATGCAAAATATTTTTCAAGCCAAAGTTTAGCGTGATAATCGTATTCTCTCTCTCTCTCTCTCTCTCTCAGAGTTTAACCCTTAATGACACATAAATTTCTATACTCTTAGTATAGCAAGTATGGAATTTATAAAAGTTTTATCACGCAATCTCTTTAGGCAGCTAACAGTTTATTAAAAAATGCAATTATTAACAAACATAACGTCTAACAAAAAAACTGTAAAATAAAAAAAAAAGTTAAACGCGGTAATAGAGAGAATTCCGTGAATACCGCGTATAAAGATCATTAAAGCGTATTCGTGCGGATCAAGTATACGCGAGATTTGCAATTTTTCTGACAATGAAAGAAGAATAACGAGCTTGGTTATACGCGTCGTATAACTGACCAACGTACGTTACGCGGTGAGTGTATCACATTTAATTTGGTCGAGCGTGCGGAGCGCACGATATTCATTGCTTCGGTCGGCATCATTGAGCCCGTTACGTAGATACGTGTACATCACACGTGTGGTTAATAGCACGTAACAAACGACTCTCTCTCTCTCTCTCTCTCTTTCTCTCTCTCTCTCTCTCTCTCTCTCTCTTCGTCTCTCTTTTTTCCTTCGGTCTTTGTTCTATAACACGTTTTCGCGCGTATCTGTCGCTCAAGCGCATACAGTGGAAATATTTCGATGGTTTTAACTTGTCAACGTCTAGCAACGCTCGGGTTCATCGAGCAGAATTGCTGAAAATTCCGTCGGTAGGTGGAACACGAGCGATACGTTAATTTCTCACTCTCGTTTGTTACCGTGTAACGTTCTGTCGTCACGTCCGAGCGCTCGGGATATCACGTTGTACTCGTGGAAGCAAGTTTAGATCTAATCAATTCGGTCGTCACGCGCCGGAGAATAATTTTGCTCAGTTTCCGCAGGAATAGCCGGAGAAATCCCGTTGTGGCTGCAGGGCAAAAGTTCGCCATTACGATCTTAGAACCGAAGCTAGAATATGCTCGCTTTCGGCTTCCCCGGAAGTTTAATAATACGGCTCGCGGAAAGCGGCAAAACTTCGACCCAGTCTATATCTCGTCGGATTTGCCCGCGCGCTCGTGTTACACGAGCAAGTACACCGATCTAAGAGTAATATTCATTAAAGGGGGGGGGGGTCCAGCACTGCGCGAGGGATATACTTGTGAATTCTGATTGCGCTAAAGCGTATATATTTGAGTTGCAATCGTCGTGCAATTACAAACTTTTCCGAGTTTATCTTTCCGGAGTTACCGGAAGAGTGCGGCGCTTACGCGTTAGATTTTTTTTTTCCGCGCAATTCGGAAATTGAGACCTCGGGAAATTGCTTTCCGATTAAGCGTGCGGTTGGTAAAAATTTTGGAATTTCCAAAATTCTCTCTCTCTCTCTCTCGTGTTTCTTAAACGCAATCGGCACTTGATCCTCCTCGAACTCCAGCGCTTTCACAAGCAGTGGCGAAACAGATAATAGATGTAATCGTCTTGGGATTATCCACCGGATTATATTTGCGTTCTACGTGGAAAATGTGCACAATTCCAGATACCCGTGAATACAGCGAGTGAAACAACATGTTAACTGCATTTACATAAGCCGCTCTCATTCTCAGTCGAACGTACGATCAACAAAAACAGTTTGCTGAAAAGGTAGTCTTATTTCGAGCTTGTAAATTGTACAACTTGGAAACAGTCTCTCGCCCCCTTCCTATCCGATTTCCGGATAATATGTAAACGTGCAGGCGACACTGATATATATATATATATATATATACTTTTAACTGCCTTTCCCAGGAACGCACCGGCACCGCAAGCACCGTAACTCAATCGTATGTAAATTGCCAGTGGTGTAATCTCGTAAAGCGGCTTAACGTTACGACGAAAGTTTCGCAACACGCTGGAGGTGGAGGAGGAGATATCCAAAACTCGCGATATAAATTGACGTAATTCTTTATCCACGGTAACACCTGGAACACAAGGTCAATACCTTTCAATTGATCCGGACTATACTTCTTAACCTTATCCGGTCGACTGCTTTCTACCCTATCGATCTCATCAAGTGGAAACTACGAGACCTGAAACCAGGGCCGATCAATTGGCAATAGTGCGGTTTCATTGCGGACTGCTACTCCGATTGTTTGATGACCTCATGTTGTTACCTAAGTTGCAGCAAACTTTATCTGGCTTCCGAGTAGTAATTTCGGTGCCAACTTGAAGTTTATCTCTTGTGTCTGTCATTCTGAAAGACATCACGATCATGGCTTGGACATGCTTATAAAATAACGTAGAAGCGTGTAGACGTTCATGCTATTATGTAGAATTTCATGAAAATAATAATTATCAACGTCAAATTATTCTACGGTCTCAAAATTCTGGAAACTATAGAATTTTTTTCAAAATTTATTTAACACACGTGTAAAGTGAAGAAAGTGATTTCAATATTTATGAGAAAAAAATAAAACCGAGAGGTTTGAGAGCTAGATTTTCTAAAAATCCTTACTTCATAAATAATGTATTGAACCTAGCTTAAATATATCGCTTGTTTCTATTTTTTCTCACAAATATTTGAATCTTTTATTTATTCTACGCGTACGTTAAGTGTATCGTTTCGGTAACATTTTATAGTTTTTTTATTTTATAAAGATAAAAAAAAAAACAAGAAAATATAATAGCAATAAGAAGAGTGACAGATCTCAATACATAATTGTGATAATAAAAGTCGCGTAATGGTCAAAGAAACGGATAAAGCTTCGATGAAATATACCAGCTGACATGGTGCCCATTCGTAAGCCGGGGGCGAGTAAAGCGCAAAGTAATAACGCGGGAGATTCGGGCATGCCAGATTTATCGCGGCAACACACACTACTGACGTGACGGGAACGGTAACGAGGCTCAACGACAGCTGGTGCACGGCCCACTTCTCGCGAGTGAGATCCTATATGTCCTATACGTACCCAGTTTCCATATATACACCACGAATACGCGATAACTGCGCGCGAACTTTTATCAGCGAAGAAGATTCTCATTTACGGTATTAGAAGGAATATCGTCGCACACGAATTTGGCGAGTCTCTCTCTCTTTCTCTCTCTCTCTCTCTCGAGAAATAAATGAGAGTTGAGTTACTTAATTTCTTTTTTTTCCAAAATTTTTATCCAGAAATTAAGCTAAAGAATATCTATCTGTATTGTGCCCTACATTCTCACCGCAGATTGGCAACCTGCTATCGATGAGTAACGTCAAAGAGAGTCACTCGATGAAACAGTCGGGCTGTACGACAAATGGAGCGGTCGTTATAAAATTCTGTGTATAAAAAGAAAAAAAGAAAATGACAATTCACGTTTTCGAGGCAGGACCCTATGGCTGTTCTACATGGTCATCTAGCAATCCTCAGCGAATATCTGTCACTGCGGAAATTCAATTTCAGGGATCACCGCAGTGACAAGATTAATAGTCGGCCGTTCTGCAACTAAGTTGCGAAAAAATGAATTATTAACGAAAAAGGAGAAACGGACCGATACGGCTGCGTAATGGCGACGGAAAGTCGATACTTCAAATGAGTTACTCATCCTCCTACCTTGTCTCTGCGATATAATTCTCATCATTGAATGTACTGTTATGCAACTTGTAATTTGATATATCGCAAGGTATATAGCACTTTTATAACTGCGTTAAAGCAATTCGTATTTCGATAAAAGACAGAACATCAAGATTGAATCGAGAAAATCAATGCCTTTGCGAATAATTTTATTACAAATAAATTCTTTCCTTTTTTTTATTAGCGAGAATTTTATACTAGAGAAAAATTTTCTATATAAAAGTTATTAATATATATATTGTGTTTATACATAATATAAATAAACACAATATAATTTTAAAAAATTCTAACTCTATCTCAAGATGTAAGAATATTATAATAGCAAATAATAACCTACATATGTCACCAAACGCGAACACCAAGAATTATAGTTTGCCGCACTCTTTCGAAAGGACAGCTTCATTCTTCAAAAACTCATGCAATCTTCCGTATGACTGAAAAAGATGAATGAGGTGCTGAGGCAGCAGTAAAATTCCGTGAAAATTACAAACTTTATCTCAACCTTCTCGCAATCAACATTTAAGTTTCGAAAATTGCTAAAACATAAAATGTATACATGAACGTGAAACGATTACTAATGTTCTTTTTTGATTCGTTGATATTTTCTAGTATATTTGATGTACTTCAATACCTTTCGCTTCGCTACGAAGCATGCATTGATGCCGATGAATAAAAGCAGTAAAGGTATTGACAAAATTCCGCTTGGTTGAACAGATAAAGAAGGTTCTTCTACTTTCTGGCTTTCTAGTACCGCGATGGTCGTGGTTAAAACGAGGTTTCGTGTAGCAAATCGAAGAATAGGCGGGAGAGAAGTTAGACAGATGTAATGCGGCATAAAGGTAAAGAAAAGTTGCGGACTTAACGACAAACTTCTTCGAGTGTCTTGCTGCATCCCTTACCTAAGATGGAACCTCCGCTTATATCATCAAACGTGACATTTTTACAAGCTTACAAGTTCTGTCATAGCATTTCTTTGAATAACACTTTGGTACGTGTACCGAAACGAAGTATCGTTGAGATTCAACTCGCCCGAATGAGCAAAGGGCCTCGGTTGCTAGCGCGGTTTCTAAGAACCGTCTGCCTAGACTCGAGATTACTCCGTTGAGGTCCCGTATGACGCATAAACGCGAATGCTGGAGATTGGAAAGAACTTGTCGGTAAGCCGGCAAGTAAATGTAGCAATCTATCTTCACATTTTTCTCTTATATACGCTGTGCGAATTTTAATAAGAAAACCAATGTACATATTTTTATCGTGCCTTTGAGATTTTCGCGTTGAATTAAACACACTTCTTTCTGACTTGCAAATAAAAATCTTCCGCATAAAATAGTTTGCGCGAAAAGAGACGCGCGCAACATTCCGCTTAACTGAGTGGATGAATGAACAGTTGGTGCCTCGCGCTGCTTTGGAAATTACAATGGTATTTAAGCACACTCATGGAATTATGTGATGCTCATTCTTGATAAAGGATATTTTCAGAAAAAGATATTTGAGCGTGTTAAAAGTTTGTCTTGGATATCTCATTAAATAGCTTGCGTTAAACTATGTATATTGTATCGTAGGCAGTATAGATTGACGCAACACTGCCCTTAGCTTCGGTTCGAATAGACAAGGGCAGTAGTTGCCATTGTGCCTTTTGTCGATGTGATATCGACGCGGGTTTTGTCACGATGAGCTAGCTGTCATTAGCGGAAGAGGTTAGCGAGATCACGAATAACATTGCGATCAGTTTAGACGAGAGCGTTTCTGTGCGTTGGTATAATCGTCTAGTTGTGCGTTCAGCAAACCAGCTGCTTTTAACGGACGCCTCTTACACATATGTCGATGCGCGAAATCGGTCAATACCAGTCCTTTGTACAACAATAGGGAACCTGGCAGATATGCGTCAGTCGGTTGAGCCATCTTGCTTCCAGTAACGTGCGATTTATATGCATCATTGTAA
The DNA here is from genome assembly GCF_001594115.1 of Trachymyrmex septentrionalis. NCBI lineage: Eukaryota > Metazoa > Arthropoda > Insecta > Hymenoptera > Formicidae > Trachymyrmex > Trachymyrmex septentrionalis. Next base: position 428,118 of record NW_017305135.1, read on the forward strand.
CCCCCCATCAAATTGTTGATATTTTTCATGATCTGATATTCATCAACCGCGTAGATGTACTATATATGTGTCAATTTTGATTTCAATAGAATTACTCTTGAGTTCTTTTATTAAGAAAACAAAATTGACATCCATTTTCAATGTATACAAAAAATGCAATCAATGTAACTGCGTAATTTTTAATTTATAAATACATGTGCTATATATAAATATTGAAATTTCTGATCTAAACTAATTAAGTTTCGATCGTATATTTTCTATTGTAATTCTGTCTTAAAAAATAATAACGAAATAGTAAATGCAGGACAGCGTTATTATATTTTCTACTAAGTTAATATACGTCCAGCGGTTTTCCCTTTTTATATAATACTTTCTGTATACTTATTTAATAAATACATTTCTATATTCGCGAATATATCGATGTTATTAATTTTCACTGGTATTGTAATTATTATTATTATGATATGGGATATATGTCACAAAGTTACAAAATGATGATAAAAATACTAGCTAAAGTAGCTGGTGAAAATGTTGCAAACCATTAACTATAATTTTACTTATTAAAAATATCAAGAAAGCAGCATTACGATATTTTTCATATCGAATGTGAGAAGTTATTGAGATAGACAGTATAAAATGCTATGTTCGGTATGCGCATAGCGCATATCGGCCATTTATTTTGAAAAATGTCTTCATATTTTGTGGTAACATGAAAAAAAAATTCTTTTGGTATACAATGTCTACTTTTTTTCATTACGGGTGCTATCTGGTTGGTTATCAACTAGAGAGTTTCCAGTGAATACCATTAATCATATTCTTCTGTTTTTGTGATTTGTATCTAAAATAACTGTAAAATATAATTTTCTTTTTAAATTGCTGATTTTCTCCACAGAGGTAGCACAGATGCGTGAAAAAGCTAAACAAAGTAATGGTATTTTATTTTAAAACGCCGAATACTGGATATAAAAATATGTTGTCTACAAATAAAAAGAAATAAGAAGGAACTATATGATGCAATTTAATTTACCCCTATAGTCAATAATAATCATGTTTAAAAGACGTCTTATATTGTAGTTATATCAATATCCAAAAGATAGATATTCGTGTATAAGATATATTCTAACTTGCTTTCTATCGGACTAAAGTCTTTTTTCGAATTGTAACTGTTCTGAGAGTAGAAAAGGTATAGTGGAATTAAACTGTACAACACCTAAATAATATTGACAATGTTTAATATCGAAAATATTAGTATCGAAAATATTTCTAATACTGTGCAGCAAACTTTGGTTTACGTGTCAATAAGATATCTTCTTTTAGCGCCCTATACGTTCAAAGTAAATTATTATTCGATGCAAATGTAACATTTCTGAAAGTGCGTTTAGCGTAGCGTCAGCATAAGCTTCATATACTGTAATATGCAAGTTATATAGTCTTTTCTGCATTATGCAGGTGAATCTCGTTATAGAATCAACTCGTTCACTGCCGTCTGTGCAACGAGTCGGTCAGAGATCCTTGCTTCTGATATTTATGCGAGAGATTCTTACTATCTATTTCTTTTTTTGAAGAGTTAAAATCATTTTTTTTATTTTTAATAAATTTTCTAAGTACTTGTTTTTGTTTTAATTTTTTCCTTAAGGCGCCTCCAGACGATATGACGATATGTATGCTACTTAATATTAGCAAATATCATACATATGCACGACATATATATAATTATCTATATTGAATGTAGTCAATATTTAGCGAATATGTGCAAAGTTGGCTTTATACATTGGTCATACCGTCTGGAGGCATCTTTACGTACTTACAAATTATCAATGCAATCAGAAAGGTAAAAATAAGACCTGATATACATATGTAGTTTAGAGTCCAAATATCGAGTTCATACCCAAGACTGCCAGGTGTATTTTCACTATGAAATCGCGCAGCTGATATCGGTGCGATTCGCTTAATGTAGTTACATTACAGTTACGTCGTCCTACTAGGTCTCCAAGACTAGAATTTCGTATGTCGCTAGCAATATGCGCGGCATACAAATTATCCCCTTTACTTGTAAATGAAGACGCGGTCACATTCAAAATATTTGTTTCATTACGTGAGTAGTCTCTCTCTTCCTCTCATTTTGTTCGTCTATAATCCGTCTTTTACATTCTTTACAGAAGAACTGCAAATGAAAGTTCCACGAGTGCTCGCATAGTCCGTCGTTTGCAGTTTGCAGTATAAGCTCGGTTAAAGTTTTGTCACTTCAGGATAATTGCTAATATCCCGCGGTAGTAAGAATTGCGTTTAATTACGAAAAGGTGCGTCTTAACATTGATAGTTGGCAACTGTATTTATTAGCAAGTTGTATGTTCATTTTGTACATTTTTTAACTTTTACATTAATTTATTTAATGATTGAAAAAAATTATTGATATTAATTGTTATAATTACTGATATTGGATATTAGATATTAATAATTATATATAAATTAATATTAGTATTATTTGTTATTATATTTATAAATGCTTTCTTTCGATTAGAAATTTATTCTAATTTAAGTTAAGAAAAATAAGTATTTCAGAGAAATCGTGAAAATATCTCGAGATAACTCTAATCTATAAGATACGTTAATAAGTTTACAGTGGTTTTTTAATTTATATCACATTTAGATGATAAATGCCGGTTTTCATATATTTCCTTATTAATAATTAATATTGTTCAGCTTGCAAAATATTAACACGTAATTAAATTTATAATTTTTTGCCACACTAAAGTGTGACTGTCTCAATGTCGTGATTACTAAATAACACGACGAAAGTCGATCCATCATGATATTCGATCCATCCAGGAAATAATTTTAGTGATCTCACGCCTGTCCAATCCAATGAATATCTCCATTAAAAGGGATCTGCATCGGTTCGCTGATATTCAACACACGGAGCAACAGAAGTGATGTTTATTCTGCAAACGCATAACCACTAACCAGTATATTTATTCGTACGATGCAGCTTCGTGTAATTGATACATGGTTCAGTTCGGCTGACCATGTTGCTGCATCTCGATTCTCACAAAAAGAGTAAAGCATTGTTGTAACAGCGATAATACGGCAGTGCATCATGTCTGTGACGTAATGCACGATTTATATACGACCGCTACGTCTACAACATTTTTCTCAATATTTCCGGCGAGCGTGTCCGGAATTTTTCACATTTTTCAGAATCGTAAGAGTAAGTGACCGCATATATGTAATCGCATCCTATATATTTACGTTACGCTTAAAACCGCGTGGAGATCCTCCTTTCTTGAATGATAATGTAAAAACGATACAACTGAAAACAACTTGGAAACAAATAATATTTTCAGAGATATCTCAGAGATATACACAATGAAAACCTCATTGTGTTACTTATTCATTTTCCACAATCAATTTTAGAATTTAGCAACCCTTAAAAATCAAGAGCATTATTAGATTTTTCGAAATTTTCGTAAAATTAAATTTCAGATATCGGGTTAATTACTCGCGATGATCAATGTATTCGGTCAAATGGTTTGAATGATCAAATTAAGAAAATTTGAGAAAGTAACAAACAAATGTATTTTTATATATAATAATTTAACGATATAAATATGTGCATCGACGTATTTTTAGCGAACGCAAGCGTAAGCGTTCCGCAGACGTATTTATGGATTTTCGGTGTTATGGGGATAATGACAGAATTGTATACTTCACCCATTATGATCTAGCCGAGGTCAGACTAAAGCCGAGTATTTATGTAATGTGGTCATGTCGCCGTAATGCATGCATTGCGCATCCGTTGACACAGGGTTACCGAGCGTGTTAATTACTAGGCGGTCGTTATGCGTCATAAATTAATATTTCAATTACGATTTCACTAATGCCGTGTATCGTCAGTACGATTCACGTATTCCAACCATGCAAATTTTAGCAGCCAACGTATAGAGACGCACATGTATGAAATTGAATATAAATTATTGCCGATATTAGAGAATGGAAACCTCGTTAATTTTCGAATGACTATTTCCGATAATTCCTGTAACACCCAGTGAATTGAAGTTGAAAGTATAAAACGGGAATAATTGGCGTGATAAGTCACTACTTGTTTTTATGCCGCAGATGCTCTATAAAAACAATATCAAGTAGATTGTACATTTAATGCTTTTACCACTATAAATGTTTCGTTAATATCGTACCGTGATGTCTTTGATATTACGTGAAAGTTTCTTTATTCAGGCTTTCTAGTGTATGAAATTTTAACACACACACACATGCACACATATACGTATCGGGTTAGAATAAAGTTTTATGGGGGATTTTGTATTTTGTGCGTGTGTGTGTATGTACATATTTGAACGAAGACAATATCGGTTCTTTAAATTGGATCAGGAAATATTCTTTTTTCGATTCTGCGACGTAGTATTCGAACAGAATAATACATTTTGTGTCTTGTGATATTTTTATTAAATTCTGTGTGTGTGTGTGTGTGTGTGTGTGTGTGTATGTATATATTCTTACATATACACATGCATGCATAAATTTTGAAATATATACAAACACAATGTGAAAGTAAGGTAACTAGATCCTAAATGGCCTAGTACTCAATATGATCTATTCGTTGTTCGTGTAATTGCACGATGAATTCAACAGATAGTACTAGTAAGTCGTGCAGGTTGTCTATCTGACTCGATTGCAGAAATTTATTGCTTAGTTTGTTCATTCTGTTATTGTTAGTAAAGCAAAATGCAGAATGTCACGATGTAATATTTTATAGATAAATAATTGCTTTCTGTAACTGTCAAAGGATAGTTATTAATTTCCTAATTCAATTTAGCAGCTCTGTATTCATACTTTACAGCACTGTACTTAGTTTATATTTTTCATAATGTTTTCGTAATGTTTCGTTTCTAAAAAGAGAAAACTTGCTAAGGTAGAATCAATATGACTAACTTAAACATACTGAGTACACTTATCGATTTTAATGTTTTTTTGGTGCATTTGCTAGACCAGTTATCTTAATAGCGATCCGTTGCTCCCTTGCGAAAGTGCATAAAAAATATTAAGATTAATGTTTAAACACCTGTTTGTGCAGCACAACATTCTGCAATTCAAATGGGCTTAACATTTGCATTAGTAAAAAAATAAAACGAACACAGCTATATAACCTTTGTTCGTATGACGGAGAGCTCGATCGCACGGGACGAGAAAGCATTGTGGCTACATTGTCATTCTGGATTCATGAATAAATACCTGCTCGTGGCCATAAAAAAATTCTGTTCCGCGAATATCGCGGAAATCCCCGAGCCAATAGTAGATAAAACAAAACTGCTAGCGCTGTACGGCTGTATATAAATTCTTGCTAGCTTGTTTGTGAATATTCTGGCCACCTGCTCCTAGATTGATATCCACTATCTTGTACATTGCACGACCTATCAAATCGGTATTGCATGGAACAATCTATAAAGAAGTGCCGATAGTTCAGATTACGCAATTTTTTTCACAGATGTATGATTGTGAGTAATAGCGTGCTGCGATGTATTGTGATTAAAAGCGGATACGTTGCTGTTAACGGAATTGAGAAATGAGGAAAAAACTCTATTATTTTTATTTATTTTCTTTTTGTCGGCTATGATTTGATTAATATTGGAAAATAATATTGATATATTGCTATATATGATATTATTTATAAATTCTTATAAAATGCAGGCAGTGTTTTCGACATATAAAAAATTGTCTACAATTCATGCGTCACGTATGTATATTAATATTTATTCAGCTTTATTCTAATATTTACCGGAAAATAGATTGAAGTCTAATTTGCAATAAAACTTTTATTTTTACGCATTTTTCTCTTGCACCTTGCTGTATAGATGTACAAAATAGAAATGTAACAACTATAGAAAGCTTTTCCCAATAAATTTTACATCGAGTGTGAAGAATAATTGAAATATAAAAGCGGCTTTTAAAATTTATTCCGACATGATTGAAAGAATCGCGAACGTATCCAAGCGGATGGTGTGCAACTGTTGTTGACATTACGTAGTGTTGTGTTGTGTTGTGTTGACACAAATACACCCCAAAAGTCATATAATGAAAACATTTAGCGCGGATACAGTCGTGCAAAGGTGCTGACCAGCCTTTGATTCAACGAAAGTTATCCACACAGCGCAGTAATACATGGAAATGTATGCGTGCACATGGGAGAATAAGCGATAGAAATTTTTTAACATATCTATAAAATAGGAATAGTGCGGAAATATAGGGCTATTTTTGACATTCTTAATATTTTGCTTGATACTTATTTGGTTGAATAAAATTATTTCATTTTAATAAGTAAAATATACACGATTTATTTTAATATAGATTTTTTGCCTTTTTTTAATTTAAGCGGATAATAAAGAATAATGATTTAGCGAAATATTTTCAAGATTTTGTGAAAATTGTTGGAAAGTGTATTCTATAGAAACTGTCGAATCAAGAATGGTATAACTCGTGAATATTTAAACTGTGTTCTATCCCAGAAGATAAAATATCCAAGAATAATATGTATAAAAACATTTTACAGTCACACTTGAAATATAAGACGATCTCGTAAAATGGCATTTGATGGCTACTGCCTGGGTTAAAGGTATTATCAATTTATTTCGTACTCTCTTAACTTTGTCTTCTTCCTGACATCGGCCCTCAAAGGAATAGCAGTAGCTTGTTTAAAATCGATACTTTCTACAACATATTTTATCTGGTGTAAAGACCATTTTTCTGATCCATTGCTATCATGGTGACAATATGCAATATGCTATAGCATCAAAACTTGATTTTATAACAAAACTCTCATGAGACGAAAAGTTATATATAAATATAAAGATTAATTCAATATAAAAAAAATCATACGTAATAGGGAGAAATTAATAATAATAAGTGCAAACAGACGATACGAAAGAATTAGCTTTTCAGCATTCTATTCCTTTTGAATATGATCCGTTTGTAAGATAAAATTGAATACGGAGCTATTATGCTTTGAGACTTTTTAACCGGAAATAGTTAGAATACATCAAAGTTCCATAGAAAACGTTGTTCTTTAACACGTAGTGCGCTTTCCTCCTCTCTGCTCTTCCTCTTTCTATGTTTTCTCGTTTCTGGATTTTTCATTTTTTTTTTCCCTACTTATTTCTTTATCCAGCAGCTTTTAGCAGAAGCCTTTCTGTGTCCACCAAGTAATCGCGTGATCTAAGCATAGTGCTAGTCGTGCTTTCAGCAGATATCTAGATGCACCGCACTGCCTGCTGCATTGCGATGGATCTTGAAACATCTGAGATAGTTAAAGAATTCTATAGATTTCATCTGTATATAGATAGATTTATCTACATTCTATATGTAGAAATATAAATATGTTTATACAAAATGTAGATGAATATATATATTATATAGATATATTCATATATA
>NW_017305135.1:435657-444316 GCF_001594115.1 Trachymyrmex septentrionalis
ATCACAATTTTACTTAGAATTAGATACGATTCCTTTATTATTTCGAAGCAGAATATTCTATAGAGAAAATTTGATTTACCATACTTTCTCACAACTTCTTAACTTTAATATATATTTTAGTAGCTAAACTTTAAATTAAAATTCTGTTAAAGTCAAGTTTACTTTAAGCTTCAATCTACTTTAATCTTTAATCACTTATAACGAAAACTATTGGTATTTTAATATTAAAAAAATATTATCTTAGAATTTGAACTTGTAATACTGGCGGTCGAGATAACACTTGCACTTACTTTGGACGCTATATGTATTTATATACCTATATGTATGAATGGAACAGTAGTGGATGAAGCGCAATGCAGAGTTTCCCTCGCTTTTGCGGAAACTTCCAAGTTCCGATCTTGCCAGCAGCTTGCGGCATCAGTCCGAATTCAGAAAAGTCAACTTGCGGCTGGAATTGAGTGCTAAGTGATTTCTACTGTTTCCGATGTGGCAATAATATCATTGCTTCTTAGTGTGGCATCCTGATCTTATGTCTTTGATGTTTGTGTGTGACTGTTGTATAATAGTATAGGCAGCTGGAGAGTCGTGGGAAGACGTCCTTTCACGCTTCTCCGTGTCACAGCTTACGGATCACTTGTCAGAATTCTCACAGTATACTATAATGCTTGAGGGAATACGGTCTGTCATGCGAGAAAAAGATCACGTTAGATATTGACAAATAATGACAATTTAAACAGGCTTAATGCATCTATCCTTTATAGATGTGATTGTATATCTTCAGGGAAAAATAAAAGCATCAAATGATGGTATTTAGTAAAGATGCAAATTCTCATATATATATATATATATACATATAGGGTGTCTGATAATTGTTCTGACAGAGTTCGTGGACATATAGAGCGGACTAAACTGAGACGGAAAGTCCTTTATCATTTTTTGCAATTTTCGCAAATAGTTAACAAGATATTAATTGCAAAAAATTGCCGAAAATTGATCTTCAATAATTTTTTACTCAAATACTACCAACTTTACAAAAAAAACTGCAAGAGACAAAAATTATTTATTTTCTTCTCATAGAGCTTTAAGAATTTTTTTATTTTGTTAACTGTTGTGAAAATAGCAAAAAATGGTAGAGAACCATCCGTCTCAGTTTTGTCCGCTTTACATGTCCCCGAAATATTCTAACTCCGTCAGAATAATTATCAGACACTCTGTACATATATATTCTGTTGGCATAATTTAGATAAAAATCATATTTTTTATTATAATATAATCTCTTCTATTTTCATTTTTTTAATAAAATATTTTTATTTTTGTATAAATCTTTTACGACGCATCTTGACACTCATGTGCGCGTGAGAACGATTAATTTTATAAACCTCATAAATGTATATTATGACTAATCGATATTCATGCAAGTGTACATGTCTACGTACAAACAATCGCCGCATGTTAATTATTCCTATGTCGTGACACGGATACACTTGCAAGTCTACTGTTAATTGTACACATTTTTCCTCGTTTGCAAAAAAGTCTATTATTCTTTCCTCTGTAACTATCGCAAAGTACATTACAAATAAAGTTCAAGAGGATGCTCGAGTTAATGCCAGCGAACGTGACTGAACAATGATGTCTCCAAGTGTTTTCGAGCAGCCTGACGCCCCACTTCAGCAGCCAAGAACCGTAGTCGTTTTTAACATCGTACATGCTATTCTCAGCATGTATTGTACATACGTTAACATACATGTGTAATGTGAGGAGAATTAGTTCTGCCGTCATTTAAAATACTCTTTAGGTTACTCGGACAGTTCCGTCATGAGGAAGTGGCTGTGCAAGCAATTTTATATCTCTGACATTCTACTTTTCACTCTACGATGCGACATTATTAATACGGAAGCAGTTTAATTTAGCTCGGTGATTTATTTCGATTTTTCTCTTTAATTGTTTGTGATTAATTTTTTATTATTACAACAGAAATAATTTATTATCTTTTTATAACGCGAAAATTTTTATTTAGAGCATTTTATTAATAGGAAATATAGGTAGATGATGTGAAACGATTTGTGTATATGTGCAAAATGTATTCGTACAGAGAGAATATTTAAACAAAAAAAACCTTATTTAAAAAAAATAAATAGTATCCAGCGAGAAATGAGTCATCGAATTGATGTCGAATTGATATAAATATGATGATTTCAACATCAATTTGGTGTTGATTCGACGTTTCATGAATTGACGATCATTTCTCGTGTGTTGGATAATTAACAATTTATCCATAAAGAATAAAATAGACTATATGTTTTTTAAAATTTTATATATATATATACCAAAAAGATGTATATTAAGTATACAAAATATTATATATCATCTGAAAAATAAGCGAAAATAAAAAATTATATTTGAATGCTCAAAAAGTATTCGTACAAACGAGAAATTTAGCTTCTAAAATCAGGAATACATGCGAAGCACGTTTGTTTATGTTAGAACAAAATGTATTCATTGTATAAAATTGCTAATTAATGTTTATTTTCTAAATAAGACGTTTTAATAACAAATTTCCTTATACAAATACTTTTTGCTCTCACTGTAGGTAGCGGAATGAATAGCATCGATGTTAGGCACTAGAAAATTGTAAGAGCAGAAAGTTGTTAGAGCGTATTTTTACGAGGGTAATAAGACAAATAAATTCGTCTTGAAAGTATCACTAATATTTTTCACGTGACAGAGCTTGAATGTCTTTCCAGTTGTAAAAACTTTTGTGTAACGAATATAGTAATGAAAGCGGGTTGAAAAATAAAATAAGAACAAAAGATAATATATAGAAAGAGGAAAAGTAGGGTAACGAAAGATAAAAAAAAATGATCGCTATAGTTAAGAGACGGATAGAATATCAGAATGGAGAAAGAAACAAAAAGAACATATTGTTTTTGCTAATTTACTAAAGACCCTTCTAACTTGTGGCTCGCAGAGCTATTAATTCGCTGCGCGCGAAACGCGATATGTTCTTTCTTTGGCGCACAACTTCCTTCCCTTTGTGTCTCGCTTTTTCGAAAGACTGATTAATTGCGTCACTATCCTTATAAATTGCTTTGTTTGCATTAGTCTTGCCGTACCGAACGAATGCTCGCTAATGGATCGTTTCAGCCAGAATAATCATTGCAAAGCACTAGCGCACCGACAGAGACGAATCGTGAGGGTAGCGATGGTGATATTATCTTGGATAAATGATTGTATTCGCATTAACGTGATACTACATAATGATTCACATTTCTCTTCCCATTAGCACGATTTTGCGCTCTGCCACATTATTATCTATAAAAGATATTATATTACAATAAATTTATATTATTTTATTATATTTCACATTGAAATTAGTTTCGTCATATTCGAATATATATTATATACATACAATACTCGTATATTTTTCTCTTTTCGTAATAGGATACAAATCTATCCTATTACGAGAGAGAATTCTATTTATTGTTTCGTATGAATGAAAATATATAATGTAAACAAAACGGATATAATGTGTAATTTCCGAAAGATTTGGGCGTTATTATTATTATTTTTTTAAGAAGATTGCGAAATGCCTCGCTTTTTTATGAGTGCTGAGTAGCCTCATAGCATTTGCACCACAGTCGAATTTCAACTTCTTGCCTATACAGTCGGCTCTACACCCCGAATCGCTTTATTTTCTACAACAATGGGCGCACAATAAACCGGTATATTACACAGCTCGGTACACATACCTCTCTGTGAAATAAAAAAAGAGAATCACTCCCTCCGCATTACGGCGAGTTACGGGATACAATGGAGTCCCCAAAGCATAAAACTGGTCGAGAATGTTCGGGCTTTTGTACCGGTGGTATAACTCAAGTGTCATGCCATTATTTAACCATAGATACGACGGGTCTTTGCATTCTCCTGTGTGTCTGCTCGCCGAGAAGACCCGTTGTGCCCGGCTAACGTAAAAGTTAATTGAAAAACAGGAAATTAAATTTTCGCGATTCCCAGTTGTGCGAGTCACGGCTTCTCGGATAATAGGAGCTACGTCGGCTGGCCTTTGCAACGACTCCTCTATAAATTATCGGCTTGCTTAATCATTCGCCGTCTGATCTGCCGGATACATTTGGAGTAAATTTACGTCTTGTCGTTTCTATATCGTGTCGATGCCGATCACGTACGAACTGTTCGGGAAATGGTTGCGATGTATCGTTAAGAATTTATTTAATTGCTTATTTTTAACTACGTACGACTGACTGGTGGTCGAGGATGACGTTTACCGCGTGAATTATTATGTGCTTCTCTCCGTTAGAGTTTTTCCTCCCCGAAAAATCAAACTTTAATTTAATTCTTTGAGTTTGGCATTCGACACGGCTGGTAGCGCGAAAGCGGAGACGTTAGATCGATGCGAGGGCCGACAACTTCATTTTGGAAATAAGAAAACTTTTCTCTTGCGAGCCCTCGTCCCTCATCCTGCAAGCAATATCAGATGGTGAATTTCATTATCGACAAGACCCGATATCTCTACATTAAAATCGTTCGAGACGAGACACATCAGGCGAAGTTTGCAGTGTTGACACGATATTCGAATATACTCGCTGAATATTGTTGACATTTTCCGTTACTTCATCTTTCCATATGCATTGTGTTACTTTCCTGATGCCATATACGACATCTATATGACATTCTTTTTTTTTTACAGGTTGTTCTTGTGTTGTATACAGCAGCTCGGACAGACCTCAAGGTGGCACTTTTACATCTCCTGATTTTCCAAAACGATATCCGCCGAATATCGATTGCCTTCTGTACACATTCATTGGTCATCCAGATGAAATTGTTGTTTTGACGTTTCATCAATTCAACATTCGTCGTATTTGGCCCGAGTAAGTAATCCATATTTCGAGGGGTAAATATTAAAAACTTGTTGTTTCTTTTGCATGTATCGATGGATAATAAAAATTACTACGATAGAATACAATACGTAATATTTAATTTCTATTTATTATATAGAATATGATATATTGAATAGAAAACTATTGCATTAGTATATTCTAAAAGTTGTATAGTCTTCTATCGAGTAATGTGAAATAAATATCAATTTTTAATATTTACTTCTGTTCTTTAATTACATTATCTTACATTATCTTATGTATAATTACAATGCGATATACGTAAATTTTGTATACTCATATAATTTTCGTCGTTTTTATTCTCGCGTACAATATCATACATTCATATTTCGTAAATTATAATTAGACAAGCTGTTTCGCTATGCTCAGCACTGGCAGACGGGCATTATGTTAACAGATAAATTATCCATGCACAGCGATTTGTCATGCACCTAATTCAGGCCTTCCGTTGTCCGGTAGAGTCTATTCGCGGTTGTCTACCGCCAATGGAATACAGCCATGTTCCATATGTTAAATTATAGCGATATAACGTGAATATAAACATACATTAAGGAAATGTACAGAAGGTGTGCCAGAATTTCTAGCATTGCGTATTACGACTAATGAGCTGAACGAACGTTGATTTCTGTAACTTGCTAATGATCAGAGTTAAGAACGTGTCCAACAAACGTAATCTGCAATGACGATGCGTTTTATCAATCTTTAATGAAAATTATTCCGAATATTCGTTTACTCTTATAATTTATAATAAAGCCAATAATGCAATCTGTTCCCAATTTTTATTTCTGCAAATTACATAGATTATACTTGTAATATTTTCTTCGGAAAATTGTACTCGAGGGAATTTCGAGTGAAATATCTTTGCCCATGGTCGTTTACTAAAATTCAGTGCTCGAGAGTGCAGAGATCTTTGAGACACAGTAATAAGATTTTAAGAGCGTTTGGGGTTCCGCTATAACTGGCGGAAAGTAAAGTTATAGCGAGAGTTTTTTTTTCCACCGCTCGTCCGCTTCATTAATTTTCTATTAACCGTGATTAAATTCTTAATATATTGGCCATCGATTAATCCTTCTTCAAGAGTTGGCCCTCTAAATGGGCGAATTTATGTGGATAAAGATACTTTTTTTTTCTTTTTTTTTTTCTTTTAATAAAGCAAGCTAAATCAGTATCGGACGTTATTTGTTGAAATTATTTGTCGGGGATTAATTAAGAATAAGGCTGTTGGCAAGAACGGGGGAATTAAAATCGGTTTCTTCAGTATTTTACGTTTCCAATAGTTTAACGAAAACACTTAGAAATTTGTGACGTAATGACCATTTCGTGAAATTGAATTCGAGATGCGATTCGTCCCAAGGTGAGGGTGGAGCGAGAAACGAGTAAGGTGACTTATGGCGCAAGTCCCGGTAGTGCTTGAGCAAGGTAGAGGGTAGTAGCCAATTTGTAGCGCGTTACGTACTTCTGTTACCTAGGGGAAAGTGCAATAGTGGTGCACGTGTAAATCGTGCATTGCTAGAGTGGCTTGACAAAACTTGCAAACTGTTTCGTTGCCCGTAAGAGGAAGTTAACGCCAGCCAAATAGAATTTAATGTAGATTCTTTTCAACTTCATGACGACGAACTCGGCGTTAATTCTAACCGCGTACATTCGGAAACTATACTGCTATTGTGTAATAATGACCAAAGAGTATTTGCAGAAGCCGTAATTGTAATACGAAGGAAAATATAGGAAATTAGATGGCGCGGGTTGACGTTCTCCGAAACGACTAAATGCGCTTTAAATCTAGCTTTACTTTAATAATCTATGTACATTCGTCGGGGATTTCTCGTGCTTCTACGTTCTCGTAGAATTTACGTTGCGCCTGAATGCAGTGTTTTAGGATCCAAAACGAGCGCAAGTCCGTTGCAGCAAGACGTTTACTTCACCTGTACCACAATTTATTATAGGTAGGAATTTAACGTAGAATCCTTGGCAAAAACGAAACGTCGGACATAAAATATATATACATATATATATATATGTATTTTTTCAATGTGAATTATATATACATTAAACTATTATTATTTAAAGCTTTGTAACGTTGAACATTTTTCAAAATCTTTTCAAGCTATATCAGACATATTGTACATTTTATATTATAATATTGCTAGTAGTATGATTTTCTGTGCATATTTTCGTTTAAATAGCGGTACTTATTTTGATTAAAAAATATTTTCTATAGTCGCGACGGTGGAAGGCGCGTCTTTCTTCGTCAGCTCGAGGCTCGTTGCTTATATTCGCCGCCCGTCAAGTCCCACGGCAACACGGTAAAGGTATAGGTACCCTCTTCCACTTCCGTAGCGTCGCACAGCCGGGTTGCGGCGTGCCTGATTGCACGACGGTCGCGCGGCGTGTTCCCTTGACACTCGCCCGCAGTATCTGCCAGCTCGATTGCAACCGTAACGTGGGATGCACCGGGACAACAGCGTTTCCCAGGCCGCGACACCGCCAGGCCGCGGCACTACGATGTACATTCCGCTGTGCCAACCCCTTTCGCGTTACCCCTTTCGCTCATATCGATACCCGTGTTGCGCGTCGTTCTCGGCGTCTGGAGAACCAGAGTTCTCGACTGGTGGTGCGATTCCTCCGGTGGTTAATGAGATTTGATGATGAACGCACGTGTCCATGGCCATGCACTAAATTTTGAAATTCCTGTTTGAGGGAAATTCGTTGAAAATGCGTCGCACGTTTAGGTTTACCGATTGATATAGAGTGCAGTAACTTAGCACGCGCCGTGGTGAAGTTATGCGGAAACGGGAAGAGCGGCGGAATAGCGTTGCGGGAATGGGTTGCGAGTTCAAGAAGGAGAAAGTTGTAACGACGAAGAAGGGAGTCGCTGCTACGAATACAACGGGACGTGTCGCTGTGGTTAGGACAGATTTTATTTTCTCCACCGAACTCGGTTTTCCTTCTTGCAAAACGGAATATGAATCTTTACACTTTTTTGTGAACTTCTGGTCGCACTTTTCCTCCCACTAAATCCGTTATCCATTTCGGGAAAATGTAATATCACTGGAGTGCGTCGATTCGACCCGTGAAGTGCCGTCGTGACACTCGAAAGATATTTTTAACATCGCACTACGAACTCTACACTCGCGATCGATCTGTCCAAGAGCGCCGATCGCTTTAGCTGTCAACCGATTCCCGATCATTGTAGCGCGCTTTGGCGATAATCGCTACAGATGCCCGCGGCGTTTACGTATGCAAATGCTCATAGCGGAATTTCTGCTGTCGCGCATTATGCATTGAACTGCGTTGGGGTCACGTCGACCATCGGAACTTCCGACAGACAAGACGGACTGTTGGAAATGCATGGCAAACAATCCGGTAATGCGCAACGTAGACGCCTACGCGCTGCTCGTACAAATCACTCGAGCGGTTATTTCGGCAGTTACACATCTCATCGTCAGTTACAGACCGTCTGAAATTTCTGCGGTTGGTTTTCGAACGCTCGCCTACGGCTACTGTCGAAGTATCCCTCAGGAACTTTATCCCTAGAGAATCGATTGTTGCTCACTAATTTAGACGCAACCCAGACGGAGCTCACCTAATAGCAATGTTCTCTGTACGTTGATTGTATTGAAATTTAGTAGACTAGGTTGCTCGACTTTAAATTTCTCCATCTATCATTTCGTATTGATTCTTTCGCTGCATTTTCAACTACCAAACAAAAAAAAAAAAAAAAAAAAAAAAAAAAAAAAAAAAAAAAA
>NW_017305135.1:444416-449311 GCF_001594115.1 Trachymyrmex septentrionalis
GAAATATATATGTCTTTACAAAACTTTCTTATTTGCATTCGATATTTTTCTTTAATTAAACGTGCTTAACACTTGTAGCTAATTGAAAAGAATTTTCCGAAGAGTCGCAGAACGGGCAGAAGCGCTGCCAAAGTCAATTCTCTTGGGTATTTTTATTAAATCTCATTGAAACTCGCTGGAAAAACGTAATGAAGAAAAATCTTACTCCTACGGTTCTTTTCCACGTTTATTATAGTTTGTATGACCGAGTAGATTATGCCGTGCAGATTAATATTTTCATAAAAACGGAAGTTAGCCGAGTTCTTTACACAGCACGCGCGACTCTGCCGTTTATGCGAAGCACGCACGCGCCTCCTCCGAGTACACTCGTTCCGAGCGAGATTCTATTTACAAATCCTTTGCCGTCCGCGGTCATAAATCGTTTCTACTTCTAAGGATCGTCCGGGATCGCGTGTCGCGAGTCCAATATTAAGCTGCCTATGTAGATGGCCCTATTAATATGGCGCACGAGGCGCATGGCGATCGTTTACAGAGTGCCGCCTAGTACATGTCCTAAAGCTTAGAAAATCCCTCGGAGAAGAGAGGAAACTTCGGCTTTATATCCAGGGGCGCCGATAGTAAGCCGCTTTCCCTACGAGTTATATACGAGCAAGAGATACTGCTTCAAGTTTCGAAGCGACCTAAGGATCTTCTAATGGATACCCCCGGGTTCTAACTATTAAATGAGCACGCGGTGCTCGGGTTCCCCGATAGCTTTTGCGAACGGAATGAGGAAATTTTTTTATATTACACACTTTTCAAGATAATTGTAACACATTAATTTATTTGTCATCAGTTTATTATACGGTCAGTGTGGCGCAGGAGCGTTGTTAGTAGTTTTTCTCGAAAGAAACTTGGTACAGAAAAAAAAAAAAATTTATTTTAAAAGTTTATTGTACTAAAGTGCATTATTAGCGTGGTGTCCAGCCACACAATTGTTATTGATTGTAGCTTCTTTTTATACTTTTCACGAAACGTGCTTTTTACGAAATCTTCACGAATATGAAAATGAATGTCACGGTTTTCCTAATCTTCGCAGATTCGATTGAAGATATCTAGTCAATTATGAAGATGAAGAGGAAAACAAATATTTACTTTAAAACAGTTATCTTGTACATTCGGAAGACTTTCTTATTCCAGACTCTAATAAGAAAATCTCGCGGAAAGTTCAACGACAGGTATAATCAATAATAATGATGATTGAAAAATCATGCTAATTCTAAGTGAATGCATTTTAACGCATATAATGTACTTTTAAGATATAACTTTAATTTTTAATAATTGGGTTCCTTCAAAGAACTGCTGACGGCGCGACGCTTTCGTGCCATTGATTGTATTTTATTCTCATAATCAGCGATTCTCACAGTCAGCGATAAAAACTAATGCTAAATGCATTTCAGTTTTAATTATCGAGAAATATTTAAATTAATTTATTATGTAAATTAAACAGTTTCACACGGTATTCGCATAAATGTTACTCGATTGCATCAGTGAATGACTAAAGAGAAGCTTCATTTTTATTTTCGCGCTAAGAGCTACCGAGTTGCGTGAATCTTTGTTCAGTGCAATTTCACGCAACTTGGTCGTCAGCGAGCTATCTTGGCACGGTATGCGGCAATGCGGACGCCTAAAGACGAACAGGATGGCGCCGTTGTTTCGTGTACACGGAAACGCGCGGCCACTCTCCGGAAGGAGAGGAAACCTCCAGTTTGTGGCGGAGGTAGCGGACAGTAGTGTGGAACATTGTGTAGCATTGGCTTTCGTAATGGCTCGTGCCGAATACCTAGCGGCCGAGCCGGTAGGAATTACTTGTTGGTGGGGTAACTGCTGAGATTAATTATGTGCGAGATGAAATTCCTGGATTACGGGCTGTGACAATTGAGAACGGCTTGTCGTCTATCCACCTCGTGGCTCAACTATGGAGAGGTTTAATTCGGAGCCTTCTCCCTTCATGCGTTCTCCGTCCATGAACGTCTGACTTTGTACTCGAAGATTGAATTAGCCGGAAGTACACATCGTACGGGACTGTGTGTGAAGTAGCGGACGAAGTGCTGGATTCGATGGAGTCGCGAAACGCGACAGGGTGAAGCTGTAAAACATGTCGACTGAATTCCGTATTCGAAGTTTCTTTTTAATTGTCATGAATATTTCAACTTTCCAACGAACGACGTGGAACAAGAGGGAGATAGGATTGAATTCGCCGGACGAAAACTTTGCTCTTTAGATTCGTAGCGGTTAGACACGACTGTCGAGATATCTTTGTTCTTCCTTTTGTAGAGTCATATTAGAATTACAGGTTTTTATGCCCTTAGGAGAAAACGTTCAAGACGGGAAAAGATGTCCTAGTAATCACTATAGAATTTCTTTTAATTGCATAATGTATTTTCTTTGTTTCTTCTTCTTAAATTACTTTGTTCTTTTCTTAGATTACTCTTTTTATAACGCTTAATGTAAAAAAAAAAAAAAAATTATAATTAAGAATGCATAATATAGATATCCGGGGACTATTTAATTCGTAGAAAATTTGTGCGAATAGTATCATCGTCAAACTTTTACTCGTTACTTTCTATACTAATATTATCAGAATAGATATTTGAATACTCATTAAAATGACAAGTATTACGTATATTAAATTCGAAGTCTTGTCGATAGTACTTTCAATTATCATAAATGCAACAACGTTGACTTCATGAAATATTCAATATGACGACAGCCGTCGAACGATCGTGGAAGTTATCAGGTAAACAAACTTTGCCTCGGAAATGAATGGTGCCACTAATGTTGGAAAAAAGAACATGAGGTTTCCTTTATTCAGCTCATAAAAACATTCACCATTAATGGTAATACGAATATGGAGATACGTAATCATGCTCTGATATACAACGTGATCGTGTAAAACTCAGTTAAAGGTAGAAATATTTAATACAAAGAAAATGTAAAAAGGAAATAATTCTACTAGAAACGATTATTTGTTAAATAAAGATTAGTTTAATGACAAATGTTTGCATTCCGACTTTCTATTTACAATTTAGTCGTAAAACGAAAACAATATAAAATTAAAAATTGAAATGTTCTCTGTTGTAACAAGATAAATAAACATATGAAATACTCCTAGAAAGTAGTATTAAAAAAGTTAATTGATATCGATACTTTTATATATATACGACATCAATAATCATTTGATGTATTAAATTGTAGATAATTTAGTGTAATATATTTAATTTCTTTTTAAAATATTGATATAATGATCTCCAGACTTTGAAATGCTTTTCTCGCTAACATTTATTTTCTGTCTCTAATACTTTTAAAATATGCAACCGGGTCGCTTTAGTGAAATGTCGTATAAAGTGAAGTGCTTTCCGCGATGTCTCCAATGAAAGGCCACTTTACGCGATTAGTTTAATACCAATTTTTTCCCAGAGCATTCAACATTGTCTATAATGCCTAACTTTATAATTAACGAGTTTAAAGATGTAATATATTAAAAAATTTCGTATCTCTCTCGCTGGATGAAGGTAACATTTAAAAGAATCTTAAAAGTTATATTCTGGTGTTGGCATATTGGTAATAAGTCGTAATAACTGAGTTAGATTTATTTGCACATTCTCGAAATTTTTTTGTTTTTCCGATCCTGCGTCATCCATCACACCTGGCAGTTGCCTTTTTCAACAATACCATGCAATTTTTCAACAATGTCCTCGCCATCTCCTTGCGGCCATTATTTAAATTCGCATTTCATCGCGTACGTTCTGTTGACGTAACGCGTAGCATCTCACAGTGATGTTTACTTTCCATCAGGGGCCAAAGCGCAGGCATTCGTTATTCCGTTCGTGGGACAGTTTCCAATTTCCGAGGCTAGAGTCACGACCGCTTCACATGTCGCCTTCCTTGATTCGTCTCCACCGTTTCTGTAACATTGCATAGGTAGTATATGCGATGATTAACCATCCCGCCCTTTCATGAGTGGCACGTGCAAAATGGAGAAGGGGGGGTGCGAAACGCGAATTAACGGAGCGTCGGTCTTTTGATTGCGCGAGTTCCATCGTAGTCATTTTTTTTCTCCCGCATCGCTCTCGGAATGAATAATTCAGAAGATCTCGCCCCAGAGAGTCTACGTACAACCTCCCGCGACCTCCAAGCCGCGATGCCACATTCCGCATTCCGCAATCTCTTCGTATCTTCGCGTCGTATCCCGGCGTCTGCGTTCATTCCTCGTCTGGTTGTTCGCTCGGCGACCCGCACAGCTTCTTCACAAGCCATTTCATCCCTTACGCGGATCCTTTGCATACTTAAATGCACGCGCGATACGCTATTCGAGCTTTGACCTTTCGTTCGCTCTGGTTTCCAATACGCGTTTCCCTCATGAATCACTTGACGGCGTCGGAGCCTGTTTGGCTCTGGTCCGCTTCGGCAAAATCTGATTCATCAAGGCTTGATGTTGGATCGTATCGATGCAAAATTCGAAATTTATAGTTGGATCAAACGTGATGTTAGCAATAATTGTATCTGACAGTATAAAATTGTAAAACAATTTTTTGAAAGAAATTAATTCCAAGTGATTATACTATGTAATAATTTATTCACAAATTAAATTATTATGTGAGTTTATTAGCACGTACAAACTTTAAAAAGAACGATAAAAATGATTTATTTTACAAAAAAATCCGCAACATTGTCTCTCACCGATTTTTGTAGGCTTTGGACATGTAGAGTATAAAGAAATATTGCTTATATCAAGGTTTAGGAGGAGCAAATAATCTCTTGAAAATAACAGATCTTCAGTGAATATTTTCGAACGAACGATGAGATTTTGAAAAAATGTTTTACATAAAAGTTTTTTTGGAATATATATATAT
>NW_017305135.1:449411-458017 GCF_001594115.1 Trachymyrmex septentrionalis
ACTGAAAATGAAAAAAATTCGACCGAGGAATTGTTTCAATTTCTGAGAGGAGCAGATAAAAAACTGTAAGTTTAATATTTTTTTATACTCTACAACGTATATATATCCTCACCGATTTTCATGGGTTTTGTGACTATAAAGTCCATAAAAATCGATAAGAAATAGTCCCGACGATTACTTTGTTGAACGTGTCAACAATAAATGTATTAAAGTATCGTATAGTAATAAATATCTATATTATACATCATATAAGAAAGAAGATATTTATTATTTCTCTCATGTTATATTTATTTTACATTATATGATTGTCATTTGCATATAATGTTTACGACTGATTAATTCTATCTATTAATCGATTAAAAAATGTTATATGCATGCCACGTACGTTCATTATGCAATATGAATATAAAAGATATATTAAAAAGTAAAACGTTTTTAAAGGGTTTTATTCATTACAAGAAAAAAATACTACTCTGGATACGTTCAATTTAATTCGTCGGTATTTTCTTTGATATTCAACATCTCTTGAATAAGAAATATAAGCAATGTTATTTACGGAAATAAAATACGGAGTATATTGGATTGTTTTCCATGAAACACACCATTTGTAAGCCGTATAATCATTTTAAAATCTGCAAGCTCTCTCTCTCTCTCTCTCTCTCTCTCTCTCTCTCTCTCTCTTTCTTTCTATAACGGCTATTAAATGAGAAAGAATACAGAACATATATTAGATAGTTTTTATCATGCTCGTCGGATATTGCGTTTCGCATTTGACAAAATTTTGAAAAGTTACGTACAACGATTTTATATTTCGTGACGCCATCTCTGATAATGTGTAAATAATAATGTAAAAGTAGGTCACTCGTGGAAGAAAGATGACTGCTCGCAGAAAGCTGTTGAGATTTAATGTTCCTTGTCATTATTTATATATTAAGACGCTTTCAAAGCGAAGAGAGTACGACTAATGTCGTTTAAGGTAAGCGCTATGCAGTTTTTAGTAATATACGACGTTACGTTAAAAGCCGATTAGTTCCTCTTTCGCGGCTTGCCTTATATTACGCAGATCGATCCATTGCTAAGTGTGGCGCAACGATTTGATCTCAAGGATGTAATTATTTCTCTTCACGTCATCCTCGATACAGCACCCAATATCTGAATGAATATTATTTAATAACTATAAGGAAGTACTCCTTGTCAGATGTGCAATGGTTTAATATATAATTTAGACGTCAGATCGTTTTTTGATAGGTAGATATTTATAAGAAAAGGCGGTTGTACTACCACAAAAAGCGCGTCTTCTCATTGCATTACTTCGCTACATCGTCGCTGTAACATGACAGCATAAAAGGCTCATGACGAGGCAACAAGGCGGCGTGATTTAACTGCGTCATGGCATTCGTGCGAAATTCTCTTGCGAAACTTACTCTCTCATATGGATACTGCACAAGGAAAAAGAAGATTCTTCTGTTTCGCTTATGAAGTAAAGTCTTTCTGTACGTTTACAATGCAGAGTATATGCGAGTACCTATGCGTGCATGCGTGTATGTCTTTATGTGTGCACAATATAATATTGATATATTATTTTTAGACTTTTTTGTATTTTTCCAGTAATTCGCCATCTAGAAGTCACAGACTAATTTACAATATCGAAAATTTAGACTTTAATATGTATAATCACCGCTCAAAAGTTTCAGCACACTTTGCGTTTTATGAAAACATCGTAATATCTATAAAATTAAAATATAAATACAGTTTGCATGTGTATTATGCTTTTAAATTTATTATTATAGATTTTCACTATATAAAACTGAAAAAAAGAACTTGTGTTTAATTTTTATAGAAATATTGTTTACACACTATTCTCTCATTGTTAGATACAATATAACAAATGCTTATCAGTGTTTATCAGCAACAAAATTGGAAATTGATACTTCTTTCAATTGATACATATGATATTTATCTATTTAATGATTATACATCGCTGTGATGATGATTCGAAGTGATTTGAAACGTTCGAAATCTATGTAAGCGTTAAAGAAATACATGAATTTTTGTAAAAAAAAAAAAGAAGATTACGCAACAATTACTGCGGAGTTCCTCTCACTTGCCCGATATTTTGAAATATTCACTCTTCATCTATTTAAGAAATGTACTTGTAATTCCCATTTACAATTATTTTTTAGCAGTTCGCAACTTTATTGAATATTTCTGACCGAAAAATATTATATTATAATTCTGATATATTAAAAATAGAATTGTTAGCAAAAACATAAGACGTGCTGAAACTTTTGAGTGATAGTGTATAATGTAAAGTAAATGATTAAAATAACAGCTTTCAGATCCAGATAATATGTTGAAGATAAATTGCAGATTCGCGTGACTTATCCGTGATAATCTTTCGTATTTTTTCAAGAATGTAAAAGCGAGTTCAGGTCGATGATCTCGGTTCACAACTCTATAACCGCTCTACTAAACTGTTTAACTTTTGTGAGCATTAAATGTGTGGTTGCGATACCTTGCTACGAAGACGTATCGTCATGCGTCAAACACGACTCCAAATTTGACAAAAGACTTTGACCGAGACATCGTAAAGTGGCTTGACATAAGTCGCTTGATCGAATTGCATCTTTTAACAAAAGACATTTACGATATGAAATAACAAACCCTAAGATAAATCGATGTCTATACAAGTTTCTTCCTAATTAATATTCAAATAAAGGATAAAATAAAATAGGACGGTAAAGTAAGAAAGTAAGATATGAAAGAAAAGATAAGAGAAATACTTTGTAATAGATGATAAATGACGAGGTAGGGCAGCTGTTGTCGGACTTGAAAAGCATAAGAATTAAGATATTCAGAGGTAGATTGAATCACTAGTCGGAAATTATTATGTCGTGTATTGAAAATAATTTGATGTAAATAATAATTCCATTTTGGTAATGAGTACCTAATATTGATTTCAATTGAATGAAAGACAAAGTAAACGATACGTGTATAAATGAAGAGATTCATTTGTAAAACTTAAATTCCACTTGTTTCGGCAAAACAATGTTTAATTACTGCGATATAATTTGAGTCTCAATTCCCATGAGAAACGCATAAATAATAAGTATATAAGAAATTTTCCGTTCTTCTTTAATCTTTAAAATATGAAGTTTTTCCTTTTAATAATGCGCATTATTATTACAGTTTAGCGATTTACTCCGAAAGAACTTAATCGTTGTTTATACTACACAATCTTATGAAAAGAGAAGAAATAATAATAGAAAAGCGGCATTAGTTTTATCTCATATTTTATTTGCGAATGTTGAGCACTCGTAACTTTGTATCAGATTTGTTTTAATTAACAACGTGATAATTAAAAGCTCTTGCAACTGTTTTAAGACCATCAGAAGAAATTCTCGTTGTGAGAGCATAGCTCTTGTTTGACGTAAAACTTTTTTACGAGAAAGTATCACCGCAAGACACAAAACGAATGTAGTTTGAAAAAGATTTTTTATTACTTGAGAGGCAAATGCTTTAACCTTTGAAAAAATTACCAGGGTTGCGTTCCCTGCAGTCTCTTATGAAACATAATAAAATTTCGTAATAAAATTTAAATCGATAATAACTTTAACGATAAATTTATTTTAATTACATAAGAAAGTACTTGTAGGAACTAATATATTTTTCGTCGTTTTTATCTATTTAAATTTTATTACTATCTATTAATTATTTTCTAAATAGATTGGAAAATATTTATACGTAATTATTGTGTTAATAAATATATATATTATATATATATGAAACATAAAAATGATAAATTAGTTAGGAATTTTATTAAAAGAAAAACATATATTTAAATGTATGATCTTTAATTGTCAGGTTTAGCAAATAATTATTTCCAATTTCTCTCTTCATTTAGCCTTTTAGTCTGATTACTTAGGATTAGATTACTTTCGGTTGTTGATTCAAAGTATTCAAGCAAATAACCCATCAGTTGTCATCTTTAAGAGAGATGCTCTATGAAAAGGAGGAAGGAAATTAAATTGATCGAGAATGATTACAAGATGGAAATGGAATGCTGAGTGAGTTCTTTGAAAATGCAGCACGTTCGTAATAAATCAATGTTAAATCTCTTATTATTCGAAACAGATATTTTAGCTAAGATTTAGTAGTACGTTTCTTTATCATCGGCTGGTACGAAAAATTGAATATAGTAACATGTACCAATTTTGCCGAATTATTTATTTGAAATGAAATAATAAATTACGAAATAATGTTAGAGTAATAATAATAAATAAAATAGTGCGAAATGAATATTATAATTGAAATGAATATTACTAGTTGAGATATTCAGTACTCTATTAATAAGAAATGAGAGATGAAGTTTGCGCTTGTCGTCACTGCATTACTTTCAAAACTTTGAAATTAAACTTTTTAATCGGACAAAAATCAGATACTTCTCTTCATTGAGAAAGAATTAGAGAAAGGAAATAGAAAGACTGGATAGGCGAGTCACGGCGTTTGAGTGAATCAGCAGGGGATAATCGTTGTCGATGAGAAAAAGACCAAAGTTGCTGTAACAATATAAAGATGACGGGACAGATTTTTCACGCGGGTTGAAGTTTTCGATTAATTCGAATTCGAGACGAATGGTTCGTATACTCACAATCAGTGCAATAATACTTGACCCTTACCGTCAAGCTCTTTCGATTGGGTTTGTTTCGGAAAAAGGTTTGTGGTTGCATTCCTTTACCACAGTCAAGACAAACACTGAAAAGGAAGAAAGCCAGTGCAGCATACGAGAGTAAGGATTCCGGAGAAAAATAAAGCCACGAATAAGATTAGAATAGCGAAATAAAATACTATAATGTATAAGAAAATAAAATTTAAAAAAATCCCATACCTTGCGTGCTTATAAAAAATTAAAGCACTTTGCATACTTTTATTAGGCACGATTTGTGCGCGGTCGGAAAGCTTTCTTCTGCGATTTTTACGACGCAGCTGTATTGCAAATAAAATGCGACAACAAGAGTATGTCAAATCGTGCCACGAATATCGGAAGCCCGTCTGCTCACATTTTTGTGGGCCTTGCTCTTCCCTCCGAAAAGTGCCACCACTGACGCTCTTACATTCTTATCCTCTTTCACGTCCATCAAATCACCGTTCGCCCACCGTTACCCATTTTGCTGTTCCACAGAATAAGGATGCGTGGAAAGCGCAAAAAAGATACATTCCGCTCGTTCTCCGCGATTGAAAAATACCACCGCACTGGGAAGAGACGATAAATGCCCTACTATGGGAACTATGTGGGTCAAAAATACAAAGAGCACGAAGGTATTACTCATACCGTACTATTAAAGCAATTACTACTAATTGTAAGTGGTTAAATAAAAAGATCAGACATGATGGACATTGTTGTGAATCCGGCGGTAAACGCAAGCGTAAATTTTTGTCGTTATACACATCTGATAACGGCTCATTACTTACATCTGTCTCCGTTTTACTTTCATGCACTTCCTACGACGAGTTCTCATCTCGCCGTCACTTTCCGGCAGATATTGGTCCACTGTCCAAAACGACAACTTCGTTTGTCAATGCGAAGTCAACGTTTTCTCTCTCTCTCTCTCTCTCTTTCTATTTCTCTTTCTCTTTCTCTTTCTCTGTCAGACGACGGCAAATTTGTTCATCGTCCTGTACTTATTTTGCTTGCAACCGAGAACCGGATACTCGCGTTTTATCTCATAAATTCTCTTTCACGCGTAAGTAATCGTCGGTAAGAAGCTGAAATCGTATCCGTTGCAATCTCTCGTGCTAAATGAGAAACAGGAGGAGAGAAGGCAGCAAGAGGCAGGAAGAAGAAAAACGAAGCGAGATCGATAGAACATCTCGAGTACAATGGCGAGAAGCGAGCGGCCGTGAATGCGTTAGATTGCGCAACGATATTACAAATCCTTGAGCTCATCATTAGGCCCATCGTAGAAAGATTCTTGTCAAGGAAGGTAAAATCAGAACGATGCTGAGGAAGAAAATGGCTTGCAGTTATGAAAGCTCTTGCTTCTGAACAAGTAATAATTATCTCATAATTATAGCACAGCAACTTCTCATTTTCTTCAACGAAATTCGTTTTCACTTTTCGCATATGTAGTAAATAAATGTATAAATTACTACTCTGACATAAAATAGTATATAAAGTCTCATTTTCTTGAACGGAATTAAATTACCGTTCGCCATTTTGGAGCTTTTTTTTTTTTAATTCTCTTCTAAAATATATTTTCACATTGCACCAAATTTCGCTTTGTTTATTCTACTTTAGGCATTACTTACATATGGTGCCAGTTCATGTACGATGCTAAATTATTCTTACTGTGACTAAAAATTATCTTTATAAACTTATTACCCAAAAAGGATATTGTGTGTATGTGTGTGTGTGTGTGTGTATGTCTTGTATAATATTTTAGAAATGTATAATTATTAATTACAGTGTTTACAGCTATAAGAAATTTATTAAGATTATATTTTAATTTTCTCTATAGAGAGTGTCTATATAATAACAGAAGGATAGCAATCCCCGACTCTTTTCAATGATAAATTGAATATTTCGTACATGTCACGTATCAATCTATCACTTGACAAACGTATAATGTAGTTTCTCGCGATAAGGTCAAGTGACAAGTGGAAGTGGAGTGTGCTTCCTTTACAATCAGAATCATGCGAACGGTATTCAGCCGTTTTGAAGTCGACGAATGGAAATAGTTGAACTCATATCGAGCCGCTTGAGTCGGCCGGTACTGCCGCCGATGCAATTTTTGTTCCACTCGAAGACAATAACTCGCGAAAGGGGGGGATCGAGTGCGGAAGATACAATGGAGAGAAGCGGGTCACGAGCTTGGCCGAAGCTGATAACATTCCGTTATATTGAATCACGTACACTTTCGGATATTTAATAAAAAAAGAAAGGGACTCCAGAATTTTTGTCACGTTTAATATACCGACAATATAGTTACTCGATATAATGAGGAATCAAAGTGTTGTGCAAAAAATTATGCTGTGAATAATTTTGCAATACATTTTTGTATCATTAAATTTCGCGTTCTATCGTTTCATCTTTATTTTACTATATCTCGGTGAATTTTCAAGAAATAAAACGTTATATATATATATATAATTTTAAAACGAGCGTATAAAATTGCAAAACATTTGCCTAAAACGTTTAGTTCAGTTTGTGAAAAACTAGATTAGCATATATACGCGATTAGCATACATCGTGATAAAATTTTTTTCTGAATTATTATACAGTTAAATTATAGTTTTCATCTCTAAAAGGCCACGATAGAACATGTTGCATCCGTGTGAAATGCAACGCGAGTGAATCAGAATTTTAAGAGCATCCGTGACGTTGCATATCTACGTCCGTAGCAGAAACGTCGCGAGCAATCCTTATTTATTTAGAATCAAGAATAATACATGACGTTTTCAGTAGCACAAATTGCCTCTTTTCAAAAACATAAGAGTGCGGATGTGCGACATTTCACGATGCAAGGCTGTCACGGAATGTTAGCTTCACGCTAAGCATGTATATTCCGCTATACATAATGGAAGATCAATATTAAATTTTTGTAAAAATTTCGCGATTAAAAAAAGGAATTACGTTCAAGTCTTAAGGTACGAGTTGGCACTGACGTTGCAACATGCAACATAGTGTCGTGGCGAACCTAACATGCGTGAGAGTAGCTTTATGATACACTTACAATTTACGGAAAAAGCGGTCCACACGGGTATCCGGCAGAGCGCCAATGTTATTTACCCGCGAAACAAGTCCAATAAACATTGCGATCCCGGAAAAAATTTCGTCGAGCGCGCGAGTCTCTCTCTCATATACAGATACTTTTTATTTATCGCCGTAGTTTCGTCGACGAGACTCTGTGCTCGCGTTTGCGACCGCGTTGGAAAATGTCGCGCATTTGCATCGTCCGAGTTTTTCTGCGAGCTGCAGAAAGTCGCAATGGAAGCATATCGAACGTCCACCTGTTTTTCTCAAATCAACCATGTTTACCTAGCGAAAAATACGAACTTGTCTTAATTAAATGATGTGACAAGAGAGCGAAAACAAATCGGGCCGAAAAAATTAGTTGCGCGATAAAAACGCGCGATATAGCTGGAAAACGTTAAAAGGTACAATGTGATTTTTTTTTACGCTTGGCGAAGGGCTGAACGCAGTTCTACTACTGAAAATGGGATCCCCATCGTTCAGAAATAAATATAGGCCACCACCACTACCGGTGACTAAAAATACGGCCCATTGTACAGAGAGGAGCGTATACAAAAATATCCGGTGCCGAGCCGTTGTCCGAGTTTATTGCGCAAGATTCATCTTCACGCGGATGCGGTTGATACACAATAGGTAAATCAGTTCGCGCGGGCGGATGCTATTATGGCGGCGCTTACACTTTATTCGCCATGTATCATTAACTCCCCCGACGGGTTTAACCAAATACTACGTCATCTTTTGCGAAGAATATTCCGTGCTCGTTTTTACGCTACGAAATATACTAATAGATGCTACGTTTTTACACCCGTTTGCAGTCCAGAGTTAGGTGCAATAGATTCAAAGGGATGCTATC
>NW_017305135.1:458117-461565 GCF_001594115.1 Trachymyrmex septentrionalis
CGCTACGTTTTTACCGTTTGCAGTCCAGAGTTAGGTGCAATAGATTCAAAGGGATGCTATCGGAAACCGACAACCTCTTACTATTAGGTTGTTCGGAAAGTAATTTCGTTTTTTCCCAACAGAGGACTTAATTGTATTTTTCACAGCCAACTTCACACTTAAGCCGCATAATCATTATATATCTTGACAGCTGATATAGCAAGGCTTGCTTGTGAAAAAAGTTCGATTGATTCTACGCAGTAGTTTTTGGTTGGTGCCCTATCAAATATGAAAGTGAAAAGCAGCATTTTCGACATATTTTACTTTTTTACTATCGAAAAGGTAAAAATGCTGTTCAAGCAAGAAAAAAATTATCCGACGTGTATGGAGAAGATGTATTGACAGAACGCCAGTGCCAAAACTGGTTTGCAAATTTCGATCCGGCAATTTTGATGTTGAAGATGCACCACGTTCTAGAAGGCCAGTTGAAGCTGATGAAGACACAATAAAGGCATTAATTGATGCAAACCGGCGAATAACAACTCGTGAGATCGCTGAGAGATTAAATTGATCGAATTCGACCGTTCATGATCATTTGAAACGCGTCTGATTGAAAATCGTCTTTCATTTTCATAAGAAAAAACGAAACTACTTTCCGAACAACCCAATACTTGATGATTCACTGAGAAAAAGTCGTCGTATGACACAAAAATAGAAAGGAATAAGTATAATGGTCATCTACGATGAGGTACATAAGTACAAGGCATCAAGTGAAGTACGGCACGTGCTAGAATAATCGTTCAAGTGCAGAGTTAAATCTCGTGTTCTTATACTTTCTTATACTTAGGGTAAGTGTCCCTATTAATATGCCTTTTAGCCAATTTGCTTATTATTGAATTAATTATTAAATATCGTAGCTTTAATTTTATCTGCTTGCAATCAATTATCGGTTTTTCAACTACTTCTTTTTCTTATAATATTTCATCTAAAAAATGTTAATATTTTATAATGCTTTTGACAGAAAACATATTTTTATGAGTCCTCTAAGCGGCGATGGCTCCCAATTTGTATGCCTATCCACATTTGACTCATTTTAATATATAGTTACTAAAACAAATAATTAATTTAAGCTAATTGTTTATGTTAATATTACTTTAATATAAATCATTATTTCAATTATATTTATATTTCAAAGTACACTTATAACACAACGTTCTCAACTCCAATACAAGGCACATTAATAGAGACAAGCTTAAAATCTTGCGGTACGTAATACTGGATTCACATAAATTCTTCATATTTTTCGAAAAATATTTAAAATACTTTAATACTCAAAAAATAAAATATTATCTTCGGTATCGTATGCATTAATAATTTAACTCTCTTAACAAAAAAAAAATATTTTTTCTTATTTATTTATGCTAGTTTTCTTTATGATTTATCGAAATACAAAAGCACACAAATAGGGACAGGCATAGTAATTGGGACAGTTATATCGCTCTTAGGAAACCTGTACTTACGTTAAGAACCTTTTATTCTTAGTTTATAATACATATATTGATATAGTATTTGTATGACGTCAAATATTCAATCAAATGAATATTCGACGTCAAATAAATCGAACTTATATTAAATCTTCCTTTATTATTTTCTTAAATTTGCTCTCTGTCGCTTAATTTTTTATTATTATATTCTCAAGCTTTTTATTGAACTGCATACTAAATAGATGATTATGACGATTATTGTAAAATCAGAGTGAAATCGCGACATTTCTCCAAAGAGAGATCAATGAACGAAGGTTTCAATACCCGATGTAATGGCGCTGATACCACAAAGCATCCCATTGTTGCGTTTGCGTGTGGATGAATGGAACGAGTACAACGACTGATTCCGTTTATTTGACCGTTCGAACACGTTCAACCAATCCACTAGACAGCAAAACGTCCCATTAGAACCAGAATATCTGTAGTATGTGTGACATATCGCACGCAGGCTATATTATTCTCGTCGTTATACGTATTCTCATACATCAAACTTAGCACGTACACGTAAATTGCGTGCGTATCGAATAACCTGCGCGTGGTTATAGTTGCACGAAAATTATACGATTCTTTAGTAACTGGAAAGATAACGAACGAGCAGCGAATTTTAGTGATTTAAAGCTAAGAATGCCCAATATATCACGCATATTTCCAAGAATATTAAGCGCATCCCCGGTAAGCTCGCAGAATGTTCTAGATTATTATCCATCATACGGTCGAGGTCACTTAAGATGTTCCCACAAGACTGTCGTGATATTGAAAAGATCATGGATTCGTAACCCCCTCCCCTCCCCGGCGCCATATGGTTCAAATGAAAAGTGCGGGAAGAGTATTAAAGCATACCTTCCTTGGAGCGCGGCTGTGCACAATCTGCGCTAGTATAAAATGTGAGAACGTGGATTTCTGTCCTAACGGAAAATTTCTTAAATGTTCTCGCAGATCGAGCAATCTATTAGTTTATTTGTTTGCTAAAGTTGTTGCAACTACATAAAAAGAAATCCTTAATCCGTAATCTCATTGAGTAACGCTATATTATTAACGATTGCGGAAAATCAGGTAAATACGGAGGCAATGCTATTATTCGAAAGATGTGCTTCCACTGAATTCGATTTCTAGTATGGAACAAGAGTACAAATCTCCTGTCACCAAGATAGTCCCTTAGTGGTGTTTGCCGAGGACTTGGCTGGTCGACTGTGCGGATCGGGATTTCGGAGGATTTGAACAAATTGTTGCGCCGAACTTACTCCGCTCAGTTCCTGTCTACTTAACGACTAGTCGAGATTATATCCCGAATTTCACGTATATTTTCTCGTTCTATGCGACATTTCCAGGAAAACAAAGGTAATACGGGTCGCAATCTCAATACTTAAGCTAAGTAATTGAGATGGTGCTCTACCTATATCTTGAGTTTAATGGAGGGTTTTAATTAAATGCAGAGATATAGTGCATGAGAAATCTTATATTGAATAACTTCAAACGAGTGAAAAAGAATATTATTGAAAGTTTTATATTTAAAAATTTTCTGCCTTATTCTTCTTTCATTTTAAATATAGTCTTACGGATTTACGTATAATACAATATAATTTCATAATTAGAGAGGAGCATTAATCGAGGACAAATGGTTCCTTTTGGATAGCGATTAATGGCACGAAACTGCAGTACTTCAGCAATATTATCTGGCTTTAACATTCCAGCTCGACACTTGGCATAATCCGTGAGGATGTATGGAAATGAAATAATGGGAAACGCGAACGATGCAGCGATACAAAATGTTGTATATGCGCTAAATAAATATTTTAATAACTCTAACGATAATAAGTTTCTAATAATTTAAAATATCTCAGTTTTAATAATATTTAAATAAAACATTAATTTTTGAACTTATTATTATATGTGCTATTTTATATATATATATATATAAAATAGCA
>NW_017305135.1:461604-467618 GCF_001594115.1 Trachymyrmex septentrionalis
ACACACACACACACACACACACACAAAACGTCGTACTATTGTTTACGATATTTTTTTCATATTTAGTCATTTTTAATGAAAGAAGAGAGAGCTTATAAAATGTTATTGAGGACTTTTCATCGTTTCATTCATTGTACTAGGAATGAAAGCAACGTAACGTACCGCATTGCTCGTTACCGCGCTACACCTTAATATCGTTATACAATGTTCCTTATTATATTTTCTTTTTATATATAATAGACAATAAAATGATAGAGAAACAAATCTAATAATATCCTCCTCAACAATCGTCAGAGATGACTATGACGTTGTTAAAAAAGGCGATGACAAAAGTTATGACGTACCGCTTTACGGATCTTGTTGTCTTTTGAATTATTATATGAGGCGACCACTTTTCATCGTTGAGGGTCGTATTCTCGAAGGGAGTCAGTTCGTTGCTCAGGGAAACGCGTCGTATCAGCAGGATAAATGCTTTTATTCTCGAAGGACGTAACTAGGCAAAGATATATTGGGTGGAATATTCTTTGTCGATTGGATTATTTCAATCCATCGTGTATATACGAAGCGTAAATACTCCTATATTAACTGTGTTATAAGTGATTAAAATAGTTTTACCGATACTTTAGAAATTTACTTTTATATATCACTTCTGAGAGTTTATAAAAAAGTCTATTTTTCTATAAAAATAATAAAGCTTATTGTTCAAATTTATCTCCAGCTTGTACGTAAGACGCATTATTATTACAGGACCCGATTTAACGAAGACGCGCGGGTCAAAAGAGAGTAATAGTAGATTTTCCGAAGAAGAAAACTAGCAATTTGTCTGTGCTGTCTGTTTCATAATATACGAATGCCATTTGATCTAATGATGATAAATCATTCGAGATGCGTCGATATTCGTACTTGAATTACAAATTCCACTGGCACAAGTTATTGTAGGCAGTCACGATATAACCCGTGCATGTAAAAGCTCTTGCGTTGTAACGTATTTGACTACATCCTTTGTTGAATGATTAGACGTAACATTATATGCACACCTAGGGCTTGATGTAAACCTGGTACCATTATCTGCACGCTAGCTTGATTACCAGCACGCCCTTGCGTTAGTAAATCGTAATAATTTTGATGGATTCTTCTATATGCACGAAGATTCTCCCTTCGTAATATCTCGCAATTAATAATAATTGTATAAACGTGGTGCAATTTACACCGAATATTAAAGTCATAACGTTTTATAAAGTGCTCCAGGAAAATCTTTACAACATTTATTTGTGTTCTTTCAGTGAATTGAAAAAAATTTTTGTTCCATTTGACTAAAATTCTATAAAAATTGTTAATTCACAACAGTCGCTCAGCTCTTTTTCTCTTTTACAAAGCAATTGTCGAGATTTCAAAGAGAGAGGTTAAGGTAGCAGTACGATCGATGAGAGTAATATCAGAAGTGATTACAAAGCTCCATGCTTTTGACGATTCTATTTTTCATCGTGAAAGAGAGAGAGAGAGAGAGAGAGAGAGAGAGAGAGAGAGAGAGACACCTTAGCATATCATCAATGAGTCTTTTAATCAGAAATATCAGGATGATACTTTGTAATTTAAATTTCATGGAAATAAATTTTATACGACGTAATGACATATTACAAACAAACATATAGTTTATTCTCTCTGGAAACATTTATCTAAATTAATAATCGTTTTTAATTGAAATTATAATTACATTGTTTTATATCAAGCAATAAGCATATTAATTCAGCTGATCAAAAACGAAAAGCTTGTCATTAGGTCAACAATATCTTGAAAATCTTTTTGTAAAATAGCAGCCGCGCATGCTAATTCACTGAATATTGTTTCTGTGTGAACATAATATATATTTGATCATGATAAACAAGATACTCGCGTTGCAGCAAATTCAATGTTTAAATCGATTTAGGCTAACACTTTAAATTAATGCTTTAGAGTTAAGACGGCAATTTCGTTTATTCTACGTCACAAGACAAGGGATGGTCGATGGCGCAAAGCCAGCGACGACACCTTAAAATATCGATCGGCGTACGCACACCGCGACCGCCGTCCATTGTGGTGGATTTAGGTTCTCATAAAGCTCTATTGTTTAGCTGAGCTCGCATTCCTAAATCTCTATTGTCGCTTGGTAGTGAGTACAATTGCGCTACGCGTTGGCGAGCGGTAGGCTCGCGTGTCTCGGCTAAGCCATTGCGGATTGAGCGATGGACACTGTCAGTCCAGGAAAACAATATGGGACTTTACTGCCAGCTTTACTTGACTCTTTACAAACAACAGAGGATACACCTCGTTTAGAGACCGTTTTTCATGAGACTGATTTTGAAATTGTGATACGGTAATATCACCGCGAAATAGATTCCATTGGTGCGATCGTGATACCATTGTTCGTAGTTTATTCTAGCTAATAATAATTAGATTAGTATGTTAATAGATATCTGTTTTCAATATTCTTTGTATGTACATTTGGTGCATTTCGACATGATATCTGAACAATGAAGAGACAATAAAGAAAATTTTACTCAACCTATACTACTGTAGATTGTAACGATGATACGTGATACCGCGATAGGATATTAATGGCATCGTTCCCAGGTACAATCTGTGTTTAATGAAATTACTAGTTACGATAATGGGAGATGTAACACGAGCATGTAAATGATCATTGAAGCTACGCACAGAGACTAGGAGATTTGTTTCACTATGCTTGTATCATTGTCAAGTTGCTGCGGTAAGTAGTTAGACTCACTCTTTAATCAGCCAGAAAATAATCGTATATAGCGTATACGATAAGATTTTCGTAATACTTTATATAATCGTACTTTATTAGACAATTTTCTTTCAATGCATGCAATATCAAAATTATCGCACCTTTTTACTATTGCTACAGATTTTTTTTTTTTATAAATGGCAGCAATAACGTTATTTTTAAATAAAATAACAGTATCGAAGAGAATTTGTCATCGATCATATTAGCTGGGGCATTCGAATTCTTTTGAAATGTCCAGTGAGAATTCCACTAAGCCGATAAAAGCTTTTATAAGCTGAGTAAGATATCATGGAACAGAAACGGAAGACGGAATAAGACATAGAAAGAGGAATGCGAGTGCTTTATTGAAGAATGAAAGTCGATAGTCTAAACCTGGAGAGAAATCAGCGAATAACGATTCGGAGTCGGAAAGTAAAATTATCGAATGAATGTTTCGTATCTTCTAATGATTCTTGGATGCCAATTAAATTTTCATTGAATATATGGTTCAAGTTGTTATATCGAAGAGTTTTACATTTTAAATATTTATTATAACGTTTCTGATTAACTTCTGCGTATATATAATATTTTGTTACAGAAAATTATAAGTACAAGTGACATATAAAAAAATAAATATAAAAAGTATTAAATAATATAATTATTACATTGTTTATTTTTTTTTTATAATAGTAACAATGTGGCAAAGAAAAGTTTTATCTCCTTCACGTCATGTTTTCATGTAAAGATGAGTTAACGTCATTGTTTAGTTTTTCGTTTTTGTACAAACTCCAATTTTAAAGAGCGGTTAACATGTTCTCGATGCTTCCACCGTCGCGTCAATGCGTAGATGAACGAGGGAAAGACAATTTGCTGCTCTTACACACTCACATACACACCCACATACATACACAAACAACATACACAATACTCGGTAGTCTTTTAATGGAACGCGCGTATCTCACACATGGTACTAAAGTAGTACTACCTAGACGTCTTTTACGAGCTCGTCCTCGGTACGAGTCATTTGATGTAAAGCTGTTTGAATGCAACTACATTTTCTGATTCGGACCCGAATTGCCGCAGGCCCTATTTGAAACAATGCAAGGACTGTCCATCCACTTTTACGTCACTGCTTTACTATTGAATTCCAGCTGAATATTTGTAAAAATAGGTACGTTCATTTCAACTTGCACACATTTCCGTGGCTTAAATATAATATATAATAAAATGAAGGCAATTATGGTCAGACAAAATGTCTTTATTGGTATAAGAGACGACCTATATTTTATTTATACGTATAATATATTTTATAATACACATATTGTTAGGTAGTTTTGCAAAAATAAAATAGTGTGCGCAATTATTAAACACACAGACTCACCCTTCCTCATATATATCAAAAGCAGAGTTATATTTAAAGAATTATTTTAATTAGAATCAACAAAACATAATTCATTTTGTCATTTGCCTAGATACAGCGTAATGACTAAGCAAGAGAAAAAGGTTAATCTTTCTGCAATTTCAATTATCGCGACTAATGGAGAATGCAATGGATAATTATTATGCATTGGCGTTTATTCTAAGGAAGCTTTATAGGTGCTACACAATTTTTCGAGAAATCAGAACTGCGTAATATAAAGTACTATAAAGTGGTAATATATATCAAGTATATATCACTGGCAGTTAATATTTGACGTATATACGTTCATCAAATCCAACCCCCTGCGACTGTAATAGGGTTCGGTTTTCTGAGAACTCTAAAGTCGTTGCAAAACACGCCGTATTTACACGTAAGCACTGCTGCTGTCTGCGGAAATTACAAGCCGGAATTGCTCGGAAATAACGCTTCGAAAGATCCGACGAACGTTGCGCGAATAAAGTTACAAGTAATACAGTGCTGTTTGCGTTAGTCTGTCATTAAAAAAGTAAGCAAAAATCCAGCGAATCTTTTGATAAAATGTGAATAATATGAAGCAAGAGAAACAAATTTCATACAAAGTTGTTGATCGGTCAGAAATATTTAGACATTTCATTCTTAGTTCTTTCACTTTTTAGAAATCGTGTAAATTATATACTAAATTTGATTAAACCGTATAGACGGTATATGTATTTTTATAACAATAGATCAAAATATTTTCTCAACGGTTATGGTATATTGATAATCGATTGATTGGGGAAACTGAGAAGGTAAGTTACGGCGCGACGTACACGTATTTGAGAAACCGATTAGTTTATCGTTGCGGGGATAAGGATGAACGCATAAAGCCGTGGGCTAAATTTGGAGTAACTCTCTTACACGTAATGTATACGTAACCTCGCTTACAGTATATGCATTTCAAATTAAATCACGTGGCGTGATTGGACAGTCGCTTAGGAGAACCACAGAGCTGGTTGTACGGTATATAATGCTTGCGAGAAAACCTTTGGGACGTCAATATCACAATTCCGGAAATCGGCAAAATGTCAGCTCCTAATGGACATAACTATAATACATTAACCTTAGATCTGTCCACTTACTGAAATCACTGCAGAACTACATTTCATATTCGAATTTCTACCTCTCCTAAAAGAAGAATGAGAATTGTGAAGACCTTTTATGTTTATGGGATATTTAATAATTAAATAATATACATAAATTTATGATAGATAAATTTGTACATGATTGAGTTAAATACGAACAAAATCTATAATTATTATTTCATTACAATTCATTTAGGTATATTGCTTATTATTGGGAATATATGTATATCATACAGTAATGTTTTTTTTATTAAATTTTCGAATAATGTAAGTAGTTCAAATTTTCAACTAATTTATATCCATTTATAATATCCCATTTAATTTCCTAGAAATCTTATATATTCATTACACGCGATATGTTGATGTCTGACATTGGACAATCACAGAGAACTCTTTGCAAAGTTGAACCTTTTGTGTTCACTGTTACACCGACAACTTTTGCGAACTTTCGGCGAAAACTTTTTAAACTGTCGCACGCTAATCAAGATTCTTGTCTCAATCATGAATATTTCTGACTTTGTATCCTTGCTTCCAGTGTTGACTCTTTGACAGTTTCATCATAAAATGATATGAATTATTTTAATTTATTATGTTATACATTCTCTTTGAGATAGAAATTTATTTATTTTTTTAGATAGAATGACAGGTGCAAGATATAAATGTCAAAGTCTTCCTATCTTCTCTCTCTCTCTCTCTCTCTCTCTCTCTCTCTCTCTCTCTCTCTCTCTCT
>NW_017305135.1:467718-476560 GCF_001594115.1 Trachymyrmex septentrionalis
CACTGTGGCCTTTGCTTTCAAGAGCGCGCGACATCGTTGCTATATTTGGTGCAATTGCCAATATCGAACGCCAACTGCAGTTACACTGCCTGAGCAACGATAAAGTTATATTCGTCATCGTTCGCGCACCGATCACATAGATCGTTGTATTTATAGAAGACATAAATAAATCATATAATGTACCGCGTTGCGATATTTATAACTTTCATTTCGAAAGTACACTTGCTTTCGAATTCTTTTATGATCGATAGTTTGTGACAACGAAGTGCATTTTCATATAATAGAAAAGTGTATAAACTTTCATCGCGACTTTCGTGCTATTCTGCATTTATTTATTTATTTATGTGTATCTATTCGCTCGCAGCTACAGTGCCGACACAATGTCGATGCGTCTATTTATCTGACGTACCTATCTGATATTAGATGAAATTACGTGACAACCGTCGTTAATTTTAAAAAGTTTTCTTCACTTTATCAAGCATCGACATTTTAATATATGAAAGAAAGAATAAGAAAAAGATAACTGTGTGTATGTGTGCGAAACTTACCGTGTATCCTAATATCAACGGGAAGCTTTCTCCATTAATATTGCACGTGTGGGCATGTATAGTATTAACCAAGCTTTGATCATAATAAAATTTTTACCACGTTTTGACTTTTTGACGTATGATCAGAAAAGGTGCACAAGGGAGTGAGCCATATTTCACGTCACCCGCTTTTCTCATAAAACTCGTACTCATCCGACGTGGCCAAAGGGTCTGACAGATTCATCAGCGGTTCGATTTATTTTTTCCGCCGAGTTCCAATCGACCGCCATGGTCGTTCATGATTTCCGATCGCATCCTCCCACCTAGAACCTTAGAAAATATCACCCGGGCATTGCACGGAAAGTGAAAAACTCGTTTCCCGAACTACGTAATAAATCGCGGCAGCCAACAGTCAGGCAGTCCGAGTGCAACCAGTGCAGAAAAGTCATGCCACGAGAACCGATGCAAAACGGTGCAAAGCAATGCCGACGTTCAAGTGGCAACAACCTTTTCATCTTGGCTCACGGATCTCTACGTGCGATTTCAGCTTTTCTTAGCACGCTGTTTGACAAGCGGATCTTTCGAAATTCCGGAGCAAATCATTGGTATTTCTACCTCAGAAATGAAGCTACGCGATGTAGTATTATGATATACACTTGTGCGTACTGTCTAGGGGAAGCTCGCGTAAATCTTGATTCGTCGAGCTTTAGATGTTCTGTTGTCACTCCTGATGTCACCTTTCGTTCCGGTTTTCGTGTATTTTCTTTTTTTCTCTTTATTCTACTTCCTTAGCTAAATTACTCGTCGCAAATTGTTCTATTCTTTATCTATTAGAATTTACATATCTCTTGCTGTCAATATACCGTACTCTTAGAAATTGCTAAATATTTTTAATTTTCATGCTTTTATTACTCAACAAATAAGAAATAATGTCTATAACGGTCGAAGCTGGAAAGTTGGATCTTAGGTGCTTTTTTAATAATTCTATGTGACTTTATACACCACATTTTTGTACTCTCTTGAATTGCGTGTATATGGTATATAAATTCACATGGAATTATTTTCAAAAAATACCTAAGATCCAACTTTCGCTATTATTTCTTATTTGTTGTGTATTCACATTATACAGTCTTAATAAATTGTTTATTATTGTTTATTACTCAAACAAGCATTTTTGGGAAAGATATATAATTTTATATGTACTGTCGTTATCTCGGTCACTATTCGCACCGTTTTTATTCGATTAATGACTTCTGTGACTTTAGCCAGGGCTAGTAGTCGAGTAGTCAGGGCTAAATGATATCGCTTTTGCGTCGCAACTCTATCCCTAACTCATTACTCTACGTACATAGTAGATGCAAGGCGTGCTAAAGGTCGCATCTCTTCTCTACTTCAGTTAATAACGATAAATGTTGACTGCCACAGACCACCTTATACGGTCGTACACGGGACTCGTAAGATCTGAGCGTCGACGGAAATACGTTTGGGAAATTAAGGTGCAAAATTAATATTCAGTATGGTGGCGACCTTTGCGGTCGATATGCGGTCAACCACGGTTTCGTATTTGTTCACGATGTCGCTTCAGCTTTGTCAAGAACATATCTTCCACGACCATCATTAACGATGACGAATTGCACACTGAGAAATTATCCATTCGCAGACTTTTTTGTGACCTGCCTCTCCAGAGAGATTGTTCATGAGGAAAAAAATGTTAGCGTAAAATTAATTCCTTTTATCGCAGGTAGGTATGCGCCATCGCGGCGACTCATTCACGACAGATGGAATATCGCGCAGGGAGTGCCACCGATTAATTAGGAGCTGTCCAAGCGACTGTGATAAATAGGTTGCGTAACAGGATCATTAAGACCTCGGAAAATTTTAACTGAACTTGTAGCGTGGTGTAATTAACGTGTAATTCATCGTTCACCTGTAAATAATTTCGATATAATGGTTTTCGCGTTGAGTAATAGATTTAATATCCCATACATCGCGGTACGTGAATCCTCAAGGATTAGGATAATTTCGACATTAATCATGGGTCATCGATAAAACAGCAGCGAGTTATTGAAAGCAGCTCGAATATCATCGAGGTTGCAAATCTGAATTCGCGAATTAATACGAGCAGCAAATTGTTTTTGCGAGTGCAAGCCGCTAAAACATGAACTTCTCGGCTTTGCCATAAGCCGCGCTAATTTCGGCATTGTATTCGCTTTAAGTCACGGGATCACAAACGTTCTCTAAGCACATGAACTGCGGTAATCTGTGTACAGTGGGACTTGCGAGCACCTGTTCTGTTTCAACACTGAGCGTAATTAGTCAGTTAGTTACCTTGGGCATGTTACAAATTATGGAGATCTTAAATATAATTATAAATATCGATTTCGTATAAATATATATCACAAAACTGTGTATTGTTGATTTTATGCTCTCTTTCTCTTGTCACGGTGAATTGATACAGATGATTGATATGATGAAAAAATTTATAATAAATGTCTGATTAATATATTCTATTTATCCCATCGTATATGTATTATGTATTATACTAACAAGTGTGTTTAAAATTTGATTTTAGCTGTACAAGAGGAGATTTCTTGAAGCTATTTTTACACCTGGAGAGTAAGGGCATTTCTGAATACACTCCTTGGTCTGGTGTGCTTTGCGGAGATCTGCGTGACATCCCGCAAGTTCTTTACAGCTCGAGATCAACACTCATTCTGGAGTTTCACACACAGTTCCCATCATCTAATGCTACTGGCTTTTCCGGCACTTTTCGTTTCATCGATAGACGTGAGTTGAAGTTTTTACAAGATTATATTATATAACTTTTTAAATACTAATAAGAAAAATTTAATAATTATTCGTGAAGATATGAAAGTAAAGAGTTGCAAGCAGAATATAAAATGTAATTGATGATTATGTACAAATCTTAATAGAGATTATTGCTGCCAAAAACGAAAGGCGTGCGGCCATTTATCAAAAATCGACATTTCCGATGAAACGAAGCCGTTGCACATTCTTGGAGAGCTTAAGACAGAAAATAAACTGTATTAAGAGTGACGGTATTTTAACAGAAACTTTTTCGTTTCTCGGTCTGGAAAATTCGTTTGGCTTGAGAGAGTTCACTCAATCTTAAGCTACTGCGTTTATCGAGAAATTTTAGATCTCGTTTTACGAAACTCTTTCAAGTTCATTTCTAAATCACCCCGCAGCTCGATCGGAAAATTATTTCAAAGTTATCAGGAAATTGCTACGAACGATCTGTCATAATAAATGCCTCTTTCCAGGATGATTTTAATTAATATATACGCGCACACATATAATTATACGCGCGCGCGTGTGTGTGTAGCGTATATTATACATAAAAAGGTTATGTACTTTTGCAAAACACAAACTGTTAAAATTAGTAGCATAGTTTCGTAATTTAAGAATAGAGGATTAAGAATTTTTCTCTGGAATAATAAGCTGTGGTCTCACACACACACACACATACACGCGCGCGCGCGCGCGCGCGAAAATGAAATCGAAAATTTTTAGACTGTATGACCAGTTTAGAAATTTTGTAGATTTTAAACTGACGGTTCGTTAGTAAGCGTTTCACGTATATAACTGCCCGACACATGCTTTAAACATGCTGTCCCGCAAACTTTTTATTTTACTCACGTGTATGCAGTCGGCTTACGTATGCCGCGAATAACAGTGACATAATTCTCTCATGGTGGGTGAGAGTTCCCTCTACAATTTGGAATCATTTCTGTATCTTTTTTTTTCTACACAGAATGCAGCGAGATTCTCTTTATGTTTCTACAACTTTCCGCATGAAATTTTGTACTATACAGGGTGTAACTGAAATAACAGCTCACTAATCATATAGTGCTATTCCTAATAAAAAGAACTAAGTCGAAAAGTTCTTTGCCATTTTGCAATTTTCGCAATAGTTAACGAAATATTAATTTCCAAATATTGCCGATTAAACGGATAAAATCGATGTATAAGACAATTTTAAGATATCTTTCTGTGTTCTTTGTGAAATATTTTGAAGATTTTTCTTTAAGAACTCTTAAAGATATATATTAAAGCTGTCTTATATGTCGATTTTAGACATTTTGCTATTAGATAATTAAAAAATATTGCGAAAACTGCAAAATGGTAGAGGACTTTTCGTCTCAGTTTTTTGTTAGAAATAGCACTATATACTCTCTAAATCTGAATCAGTGGATAATCACTAATTACTCAATGGCATACTTGGCACTGATAATCAGTGAAGTTCAACTAAAAAAGGAAGAATGTTTGAGCATTATATATAACTAAAATATTGATATTTGCATGTTAATTTCAATTTTCCAATACCATATTCATTGAATTTATGCACTAAAACAAAGTTAGTCAGATCACATGATAAAGATCAGCTAGGTTAGGGATCTCACATTTCATTCACTGATTGCCAGTGGCATATTTGGCATTGATATCAATGATTATCTACTTATTCAGATTTAGAGAGTGATTAATGGGCGTTATTTTAATTACACGCTGTATAAAAAATACAATATCTCTCGTGATACGACCAAACATGTGTATTCTGTTTTTAATATCAATCTGATCATTATTTTTAAGACTAATTGTAAATCATCTTTTTCATTATTTGCATATTTCTGTGCATTTCAATACAACATCTCAATTCTTACTAAATGTAAACAGTAACAAACAAGATTTATGAAAAATTAAATAAAGGATAAAGGAATAGCAAAAATAACAACAAATATTGACGAACAAGCTGCTATGATGGCTGCTATTATTTAGTGTTTTTTATATTATATAATTTACAAACTTCAGTTTCGTGAAATGTAATCAATATTTCGGATTATATATTACATATTTGTCGGTATTTTATCAAAGTTTACAATTAAATACGGGATAAAGCTCTTGATGTATCATAAGAAAAATACACTTGTACCATCCCTATTACCCGGGAAAC
Organism: Trachymyrmex septentrionalis; assembly: GCF_001594115.1. NCBI lineage: Eukaryota > Metazoa > Arthropoda > Insecta > Hymenoptera > Formicidae > Trachymyrmex > Trachymyrmex septentrionalis. Next base: position 473,218 of record NW_017305135.1, read on the forward strand.
GTCACGAATCCATTTTGTTCGATCCATCATCCAACGAACACGTCGTTGGCGTATAAACGGGGAAAAATGATGCTATCGACAAAAGGCATATCTCTTTTCTCTGTATTTTTCCACTCTTCGTTTTCAATATTTTATTTTTATTTATTAATCAACAAATTTGTATTTCCTAATTTATATTGCAACCAATAATAAATTTAACAAATTATATAAAGTATTTTGGAAATTACATATGTAGTCATATCTATATTAATTATATATTAATTAAATCAAAGTACAATTTCTAATATAATACGTAATTCGAGCCATATAAAAATTTAGAAAATGCTATAATTCTTATATTTATATATTTATCAAACTTTTGGATTTTCAAACATTAATCTTTGTTGTACAATGCCTAGTGGATTAAACCGAGGAAAAAAATAGAAGAAAATTGAAAAGAGAGACCATTTTTTTGTAATATTATGTACAGTTAGTAAAAAATTTTTTCAATCATATATAGACGGTAACATATCAATAACTTGTTGAAGATTTATAATCAGTAGGATCATATTTGTGTTAAAAAATTGTATTTCAAAGTAATTTTAAACTAATTTTAAAAGACTTTATAATAACTTTCTTTATATTTTTTAAAATATTTTTATTTGTTATTTTTAAGCTTCTAATGAAAGAAGTTTACATATATTATTAAATATTTATTAAAACATATAAATTTTATTGTTATTTATGATAGCAGTTATTGTATTATGATTTTTGTATATTTTTCTATAAATTTCTTTAATAATAGTACTTTTTAGTGCTAAAATATTGTAACATTAAAATTTGATAAGATAGTACTATAGTTATACCGCTATAGGCTAATTCATTTATTACGCTTCTTCGCCCACAATCTCAATCACGGCCAAATCCGCCAATTAATGAGAAAATTGCGAAGGCGTCTCCTTGGTTGCTAAAAATATCTTTCCACGCTTCTAAGAGATTAACAAGGATATTCCCGTTTACCTTGGATAATTACCTGAAGTTTAACGCGGCGAGTTTGATGAATAAGTTTCGATATGATATAACGTGTCATGTTATTTTACATGTTATTCTTACATCCTTGTTTATACAATCCAAAATCGACAAAAATAAATTTCAAAATAATTTCAACGACAGAGATACATAGAGATATGCCAATAACTGCTTACTGTGCACGAACTTATAATAGGCGAATAATTATATCCCTCGGGACATCCGAAACTATGGAAAGTTATAATCAAAATTTAGCAAGTCTGAATGCTTATCGCTATTGATAAAATGTGCTATAATTGCAATAATCTAGATAGAGAGGAAATATGGAGCAAGTCGAAAAGTCCTTCGGCTATTTGTGCGGTATTGATTATAAAGTAGGAAATTTAGTCTAGACTTTTCACAAGTTTTCTTACTGGCGGCACCAAGCTAATTACTTGGGGAGCGTCGGGCTCGTACCGAGATATCAACTTCAACTCGATATTCCGTTATATCACGATCCATTTTATATTTTCCGGCAATTAAAAGACACATCGAACTAATAACATATTTTATTATTTGTTGCGCTCGAATGTCTTTAAAAGGAAAATACTGTGTAATCGATAAATTTAATGATGTAAAATTGTCGATTGCTTTGTTAAAATTCTTTATTGAAAATGAGTATAATTTGTATAGTTTGGTAAAAGAGTCAAATAAGAATAAAATTTGATTTGAAGATAATTAAAATTAAAGTAATTATTTTGGCATTCATTATATTGTTTGAGACAAAGTTGGACCTTCTTTTTTGCAATATGAACGTTAACAGTCATTTTTTACATATTTTTGTCTATTGAACATAAATCTATGGACAAAATTTGACTAACACATCATAATCTTGAACAAAATAACGTTAAAAGGCAAAAAATGACGAATATGAAAGTTTTTATAACATTGTAGCACCGCTACTAAATTTTTTTTTCTAAATTTCACTAACACGAAAGTATCAATTTTTAGCTTTAAAATGCATTTTAGTTCATTTCGATACGATTTTTCATATTCGAGATACAGGTCTACATGTCCAAGCTACATGTGAGAAAAAAGTTATTTTCAAATTGATATATATCTCTAAAACAAAAAATCATATCGAAACGAAATGTATTTCAAAATTAAAAGTTGATACTTTCGCATGTCATTAATAAAATTTAGAAAAAAATTTAATACAGTTCATGAAAACCTTAAAATTCGTTATTTTTACCTTTTTGCTATTTTTTTTTTTTTTTAATTGTGACAAACTAGCTAAATTGTTTTTCAACAGACTCGTTTTTCGCAGATAAAAATACGTCATAAGTTGATACTTTTGCATGTCATTAATAAAATTTAGAAAAAAATTTAATACAGTTCATGAAAACCTTAAAATTCGTTATTTTTACCTTTTTGCTATTTTTTTTTTAATTGTGACAAACTAGCTAAATTTTTTTTCAACGAACTCGTTTTTCGCAGACAAAAATACGTCATAAATAACTATTCACATTCGTGCTGCAATATGATGTTGGATATTATTAAACTATTTTGATGTAACAATCACGGAATAGTATTAAATAATAATCAGTATAACATTACTGGCTTGTTAAAATCCCCTGAGAATATATGTATATTTTGCGGTATTCGTAAGTTTGTTCATATAATTTGATTATTAAAATCCTTAATAATATTTTCGCCAATCCCATTGGAGTAGAAATTCACTATGCGATCTCTCTTATGCAATCCCACTTTGCCATGCGTATTTTCCGGTTTCTCGTACCTTAGAGACATCTGATACGAAAAGTACTTAAACTCGTAAAGTTTTTCAGACTGTCGAGAGTTAACGTAAATCTTACCTTACGGAAAGCAGGTTGATGGTATGAAACTTTGACTCGGGATGTCTATCTATTTCACGGCCTCGTAAACAACTTCGTGTATCATTATGAGTTTTACTGTAAGGACAAATATTCCTGACGATGAAGAAAGTTAATGAAACCACAGAAAGGTAAAGAGCTTATGCAAAATGCCTCATATTTTGGTTAAAAATTAAAATAAGGTTTATGTAACTTGATGTAATGTTTTACTATATTACTACGGTTTATTTGAAAGTAAAATACTGCGCTTGTTCAGGTTTAAAAAAATTATCAAATATATTTTTAGCAAGGGAATACTTTGGATATTGATCAGGTATTATATACTTGGTTCACTTCTATACATTTCTCCTGCGGGATATAAAACACACATACTACCGTCTATTATCCTATATATGTTTTAAATTACTTTATTTTATCACAAGAAATTATAAAAGTTATTTCAGAAACATCTAACATATAAATAT
>NW_017305135.1:481089-483063 GCF_001594115.1 Trachymyrmex septentrionalis
AAAAACCATGAAAGTATTTTTTCTAAGAATAAATACTATTTATAGATAAATAGTACAGTGAGTGTATTATTTTGTATATATAATTTGTTTTAACTTTCTTTTATTATTTTTATACTTTCTGTTAGACAGCAGGATTTCTCTAAATCTTGCATACAGTTAAATGCTTAGGTATCCATTCTCCGAAATATTTAAGTAATAAAGTATAATTTATACAATTTTTAAATAAGTAATGTTATATCTGAATTTTATATATTTTGTCAAAAGTATACAAATATCTCGAGATAGAGATAACTGACTCTATACGTTCTTTAGATTTTATTTGTGATCTCTCTGAAGAAGGCTCAAAATTGAGCCAAAACATGTGTAAGATTTTTTTATATTGATTTTATTAAATTAATTTTGTGCGCAACAACTACCGCGCTTGACACCTATATTCTTTCCTTACTTAAGATATTGAATTTTAAAAAGTCATTATTAGTTATAGTTTATTTTAAGGTTATCTCGATAGAGAGTTATATACTACATTATAGCTACACTAAAGTATTGTTTTCTCGTGCTACTTTTACTAAATGTAACATCACGATTTGACTAAGCATAATTTTAAAACAAACTTTGGTAATGCATTATCTGCCTAATACACTCGTGCGGATGTTATGGTACGAAGTATATGGTAGGCTGCCAAAATGTGAAAGAGTTCAAACACGAGAACATTATACGAAACAGTACATCCTGTTTTAACCGCTGCATTGTCTGGGTCCACAAGCCATATGCAGTAGTGCAAACAAACGCATCGCGACTAGGACTCAATCGCTCCAATTGCCTTAATTTGCACTGAGGCGGATAGATTGATAATGAATCGCAAGCGTCATTACGCAATTAATTTACGAAATTCAATTGCACACGCTTGGGAATAACTGTGATGCGAAATAGCAGCTTGGATTTTCGTCGCGTCCCGACGGAAATTACGAAACAGCAACGTGTGCAAGTTTGATCAGCCATAACAACGTAAACAAATATTGACACTTTCGCACAAGCGGGTGGGTTTAGTTTGAAAAACGAAAATCTCAGCTGCGTTCAAGTTTATTCGACTGTTGTTTGTCCACGGATAGTAGGTCGTTCGGTGAACGGTCGAGCAACGCAAAATTAATTTCAGATGGGAACATTCGAATCTGTAATTATACCGATAAACTTTGGATAAATATCAGTGAGAGATACGAAATAATTAACTTTACAAATATTTACTTTATGCATTTAATTAACAAACGCGCATATATATATATATATATATATATATATATATATATCTGCAACTAACTTGGAAATAGATTTAATGAAACTGAGAATATTAATAGTTTTCTGCAGAAATAAGTTAATTAAAAAACTGTCGGAATCTCCTTTTTTAAGAATAACATATAAATTAGAATGTGAAGATACAGGATTGTGTTTCCTTCATTCATATTGAAAATAAAAATCCATTCGTCAAAATCTAATCTTAATATTAAATTGGATAATAATCTTGAAAATTTGTGTCTACATCGTTCTCGTGGAAAATAACGTAATAAGATTAAATCGAGAAAGAGTGCACGGGTGACGAGATGTGAAGAGGAAAGACGAACTGCAAGATTAATTCTGCAAGAAAACAGCTAATGCAGAAAGATTTGCCACGCTATTTCCACAAGAGGACCCCGAACATTGTAAATCATCTCGACATTCATGGCGTTCATACATTCGCGCGCGTTCGAGCGAGTAGTTTGCCGCAGCAATTTGTGTTCTGCGCTCAAAAGAATAATCGACGCTACTTCATTTTTTATTTTGTCGTTACCTTTATCGCTTATCGTATGATTCGCATTTGAAACGGCGAAAAAAAGAATATCACTTCGTAATATTTCACACTCGCGTAATTTTAACTTAAAAGCTTTTCCCGCCCTTCTCTAAATGTCGAAATGACGAAATTACGGCGGTAGATCCGCCGGC
>NW_017305135.1:483163-491274 GCF_001594115.1 Trachymyrmex septentrionalis
TCGCGTAATTTTAATTTAAAAGCTTTTCCCGCTCTTCTCTAAATGTCGAAATGACGACATTACGGCGGTAGATCCGCCGGCTCCGCGACGCTCCCATAGATTGATCATGGGGCTTGTTGGTAGGTACCAGCATGTTCGGCCAAGTGGCGGCTAAGTGTTTGTATACGTGCGCCTGTACATCACACGTGGGTACACCCACGGGCATACAGAGGATGTGTTGCACACTGGGCGCTAGCCCGTTCAGGGCGTACCACCGGCGCAAAGTGACTACGTGTCCGGCGTACCAAGCCCATTAAAATCTATCTACGAGCCGGTGTTGTAGCACGAAATTCAAGAAGAATCCCGAGGAGCTTACGTTCCTCCGCCGTGTTCATGCTGGTTGGAAATCGTGGGATTTCTGCTTCGCGCGAACAAGCGGCTCTAGCGTATTTTCGATCCGCAGCAAAGATTGGCTCGGAGAATTCGTCTCGAGAGAAACGGCGTAGCTTCTTCCCGCCAGCAACGAAACTGCGGTCTCGCGTTTATCGCGTTGACGTACGAACAGCGCGAAAACGGAGTGATTATGATTTTAAACTGTGTAAAGTATAGGAATGTTGAATAACCCACACGTTTGTCGGACGCACATATTCAAAGGAATAAACAGGCGCTGTATACAGAGCTTCGATAATAAAACGATGCGACGAATCGTTAATGATCGCGCTAGAAGCGATGAATTTCGTTTACAGTGTTTACCACATCAGTTGTAAAATACGTGCGTGCAACATGGTCGTAGGATTAATCGATGCCATTAAGCAAGACGCGGGAGACACGGCCAAGCGGAAAGAGAGAGTTATTTCTCCGTAGAAAAATGGAAAACGGTTTGTTTGCATTTAACTCAAGAGGAGAAAATACAGGATGGCCGGACGTACGTGCACCATCGCAGCTCGCGGGAACACAAGACGCGTCGTTAGCGCATATCCGTTCGTTAACACGGCGGACGGATTTACAGAAATGATTTATTAACTATGCGTGTTAAATTAGTACGATGTGTAAACAGTTGTGTATTCATCGCGTACATAATTATTTTAGGTTAAGCCTCGGAGAACCACAGCGCTTAAATGAAGTGAAATATTAAAATAGTTATTAAAGATTTTGCTACAGCACAAAGAGACAGTTTGAGAGAGAGAGAGAGAGAGAGAGAGAGAGAGAGAGAGAGAGTTTCGCTGCGATAGAAATGCGTTTTAATTATAGAGAAGGAATCCGGGTGAACACAATTGGCTTCCTCGTACTTTATACGATAATGCGCGACCCGCTCGGTTTCTGACGTAACGACCTCCTGCTTTAGAAGATCTTCTGCTTCTAGCGACTCTACGTGCAGATGCGACCGACCTTATGTAAGCGAATTAATGCTTGCTCTCTTTTGTACCACTGTATGGCGCTGATCAAACCGACGCCATGCAAAGTGCAAATTACTTAATTAACCGAATAGCGTATAATCTAATGATAGCACATATAATACAGAAATGTAATTAATGGTCACAGCCGTATAAACATGTATTTATAAAATTTATAAACACTATTCATATGATTTAATCACAATGAGTGGTCTATAATGTTTAAAATACTTCAATCGACAATGCAACGTCCATAATTAAGCAAATATACGTTATTGTTACGCATTGAATATATTTTGATATTATTATATAGATTACCAACAAAAGCATCGAGAATTATTTACTTGTGCTATGTATATTAATCAATTTTTACGCGTGTAACAATGTGGATTATACGATATAACAATTTGATGGTAAAGGAGATGCATTATTAATTTTCCCCACTTTGTAATTAAAACGAAAACTCAATTATTATTTTTCAATCTCTGTCAATCTACCGTTTTGTAAGTAAATATCGAGTAATTCTGTATTATTTAGTTAGTCATGTGAAATATTGATCCATAAAACTTGTTACTTTATGTATGCAATTTATAAATATTTTAATAATTACATAATCACTATACCGTGAATTTTTCATAGCTCGTAGTTGTATTCTCCGCTCTTATATTTCATTTTGCTAATTCATGTTGTATATTAATAAGTTTTTACGTAGAATTCCTTTCGCAACAAGTACCACGCATTTTGCATGCGCGAACAATCTGCTAACATCAAAATGAAAACACTTGCCCGTCGAGCAAACGGTGACAATCGCTGCGAAGACTTCCATTTTTCAAAGCGTATAAGCGAAAGAGCAGCAAGACATATCTTCCGCGTCGTGGGGAACTAGCACGTCGGCACTTTCTACATCGATCGCTCTAAATAACTCGCCCGGTAAATTTATTATACTCGGCACCCTTTCAAAAAGAACTCCGCGAAACTTGTTCCAAGGTAGAATCTCTTTTCTAGAAAGCCGTGTCCTCGTCGCAGAAAAATTGTATACGTATATCGAGGAGTAACTTATGGTTAACGCGGCTAAAGTGCAATCCCAGATTACGTTACATCCCAGATAAACACATTATGTACCAACGACAATGTTTTATTGATTTACATCGACGATAATTAATGTTCCGTTGATTTATATCTCTTATGCACCACATTTCTCTCGTTCGCGATTTAATTTAGTACCGATGTTCTTGTGAAGCTCGAATGAACACGATATTAAACAGGAGCTAACCAGTGCGAGCATTCCTAACATTCGTATTATATTGATGATTTTTAAGATTTAATTTGCATTCTAACTTTATGAATTTAACGCGCAAATATCGCGAAGTAAAGTTGTACGCTCGCAAAGTAATTTCAGTCCCAGTTCCAAATTCCATTACGTCAAATCTGAATAATTATATGTGTGCAAATACCGCGTCACTATGGCACAGTGCAGACTGAATCACAAACATATACCGGTCCCTAATGAACTCTGCCATTCTCTCGGATCTTAAAACAATGAAGCCCAAAATATCTCCATAATCATAAGGACATGTTATTTGTTCCATAATAAAAAAAATATCTTAACATATTTACAGAATGCCGAATGCCTTTTTAAAGATACAGCTCTATTAAGAAAAATATTCAAGTTAAAACACAAATGCTGATTAATGAGAGAGAAGATGTTTTTCAATTGCGAAATATTGTTAGTACAGACAAATAAGAACACAGAGCAAAAGAAAATTAAAGCAAAATTTTAGCAAAGAAAAAAGAATTATGCAAAGAAGATGGCAAACAAAGGTACTACGAGAAAAGGTGGAAAAGGATAAGAATCTTGCGAGGAGATGAAAATATAAAAAAAAATCCACAAAAGCGAAAATATTGTGGAGAAACACGTTAATAAAGACGTCGTAGCAACTCTACTGAAGAATTAAAACTGAAACGACATAATGCTTAATCGAAGCGTGCTAATTGTTTCGTTCGATAATTCTAAATTACATATTAATGGGATAATAATTAAATAATTTGTCAGAGACACGATTAAAAAGATCTATTTTTGGAATCTTATTTATACAATTATTGCGTATCGCATGAAATCATTTTATCTGAAATAAAATGTTTGTGTTCATGAAAGTTAATTGCATATTATTAATTTAAAAAATACTTTCTGTATGGGTGATAATCGAGTTTTGCAGAAGAAGATTATCGCCGAAAAAGGTACAATCTCAGACTTACCCTCACTGGCGATCGATTGAATCGATAGCAGAATGGGTTCCATTTAAATTTAGTGGCCAGTTTATTTCGCATAAAAGAGGAATCAGGAATCATTTATACTAGAGTGAGAGTATCGTGGTATTGTTCGGAGGGATACTTCAAAGTTTGGAAATTGAACTTAGTCGAGACGTTAGAATGAAAGTCTTAAACTATTCTCGGAGGAAACATTATCGGATAGCAAAAAACCGTACGGTTCTCCCACAGAAAATGCAAAAACGTAAATTGTAAAAGTTGGATTTAAAATACATGAAATCGAGAAGTCATGTTACACAGAATTCTTTTTTAAGGCCATTACATTTACTTTTAATTAGAAATTTTAATTGAATATAATATTCCAAATAAATGTAAAATGTAAACTTTACATTTAATCTCGAAAGAAAATGATCTCAACAGAGAATTCTAAAATCTATGTTTTAGCAAAATTCTAAAATTTATGTTTTAACAAAATATAAAACCAGATAACATATTAGTCAGCGAGTGATTATCATTTGATTTGTCAAATTAATTAATTGTAAATTTGATGTTATCTTTAGTACGTTTTATGAATTTAAATTTATTTTTACGAAATATAAAGAATAAAAACAAACATTTCGATGAAAATAATAAATAACCAAAAAAAATGGCTAGAAAAATATATTATCTGAATATAATTTTTTTATTTTTATTTATTAATTTGTTAATTTTATAAAATAAAAGGACGATAGTCTATTAAATTGCAACGAAGATATGGATTTAGAAAGCTTAATAAGTCTTAGAAAGCATTATTAACAAAAAATTGCAAAAGCTCCTTAGATTCCAAGACACTTTATTGCCGTCTAAGATACCATACCGTCTAACTCATACTCGTACACCGGAATGGTTTGAACAGTTAGAAGGGACGATAAATTTCGAGGATTTCGTTGGATTCGCATTCGGAGATGCTCGAAGGTTCGAATGGTGGTAGCAAGAACGGGCCTATTATCAATTGTCTGCGATAAGGAAGGACCAGTCGGCGGGAAAGCCCATTTAGGATGGATATATCCCTGTGGATGGGAGAAATCCTTTGTGTAGTTCGGAACTTTGCCCTCTAGAGATCTTAAGCTGCACACTCGAAATTCGAGGACAGAGCTCGTCAACGATGCTATCGACACCTCGATGTTCAGTCATTGATGTTCATTAAACGTGATTTCATTAGAAAGTCTCTCTCTGTCCTTCTCACTCACTGACTCACTCACTCATTCTAGTCCTCTTGTTTGAGGTAAGTTAGAGCGTCCGTAAATTAGATCGAATAGGATACCGAGTATCTCCTGCTTCTCTGGCACAATAAAATGACATCGAGTAGTGTGGCAGATGTTCAGTATAATCCTAAAAGAACACGAAGATTTACGAAAGACTCACAAGATATAAATAGTTAAACTTTTCGACTGAACATTGCATTAGATAAAATGTTTACCCTTATATTTTAATATATGTATTATATATTAATATACGTTTTGATAAAATGTGTGTATATTAATAATAAAATATATAAATGATATTATTACATTAAGAAATTTTCTTGAGCCATCGCAATATATAATGTTTTATAACTGTTACACTTAACACACACACACACGTCGAACAGTTGGGATTATCTAGTACGAAAGTGCCTTTATTCGCGTCCATAGCGATGATCCACGTCCATCTCTAGAACGATACGCTTATTTAGACTCGCGTGTGACTTTATAATACCGCATTGTCCCACGGCACAATGAATATTGTTTGCGTAAAATCTCAGAGTTAATACTGACCTCGTTGCTCGATGATGAGATCAGTTGGCCGTTTTCGATATTTTTTGACGGTGATACGCTGATTACTGATAGAAACATGAACGACGCTATTACGTATTATTGAAGCACGAATATTCAATTTTGACATTATGGAGGATCTATTATTTTTATGAACTTTCGAAGTTCTAATTAACAATTAACGATTGCAAGTGAAAGACAAATCTATATCGACACTTATATTTGCATTCACGTCAACTGACGCGCCAAGTTGATATCTGTATCAACTCACATCAGTATACATTTACAGCTGTCGATATTCGTCCCATATTTGACCTCTCTCGCTATCATTGCCGTGTACACAAGCGTTCAAATAGCGATGCTTCTCAAATAGCGTTTAGCTTAGCCATGGGGCTACTGACGAATGTGCTTTGCGTCCAATAAAAATATTGAACACATGCAACTGTTGTTCGCCAATGCGACGTCCCAGAGCGCCTTTGTGTAAGCTTTAAATAAACGTGCTGCGGTGCATGCGATTTGTTACCCGTATCACGAAAAATGTTGGCAGAATTACAATTAGGTATAATAAATACAGATTTAATTTAAAGAAATATATTTAGTGTTTTCGATATCCTAAATGCACACGGATTAATAAACACATTGCATTATCGATTGTTATTAATTATCAACCACTAGTATGCTTGATATCTATCTTTGTTACTTGATGTCTATCGTATGACTTATTGTATTTCCATTCATTAGGAAAAGAAATCTTTATTTTAAAGTAATTTTGTTCTACTTTTCAGTATATATATATATATATATACACACATTTTTTAATTTAACATTAAATTGAATATTTAATTAAATTGATAATTAAATATCAATTTAATGAAATTTGTCGTCTACAATAATAATAATATACACAATTGCGATAAACAATAGCTATGTTAAAACTAAAATATTTAACTAAGCTAATATAAACTAACATGCTTGTTCTAAAATTGCATTACTCTTTATAATGCTGATCTCGTCAACACTTAGCCAGACAGCAATTTTGATCATAATGGACATCACGTTTGCAAATGCGTTCGTGCGAACATATGGAGGAGGCCGTAAACGTACGCGATACTTTCGGCACTCTGAATAATGTCGATCGATAGTAACAGCCGCTATTTATCTGCTTTTAAACAATGCAAATTACAATTACGGCCCAACTACGAGGACAGCTTGCCGCGCCGAAGCCATTCGCGTTATTTACCGTAAAAGCAGGCGCACTGTTATTCCATTATCAGGCGTGAGTGTAATTATCTCGCTTATCGTGTCTTTCCGATACTGCCACCATAGCTGGCATCTCTCAGATAGTGTGGTCGTTTCAGTATAAACGACAATATCTGGCGTTCAAAAAGATCGTTCCATCATGAAGAGTGAAAGCATGCGAATGTATCATCTACACGATTCGTATCAAATGATAATGCTGTGCTTATGTTTTTGACGCTTACATTTTTTACTGTTACGTGACGCTGTGTATATAAAATTTAAATAAAGAAATATATATAAATCATTCTGTATATTAAGTAGGGATTCGCTCGCGTCTATATATATATATATATATATATATGCTGCAAAATTGCTGCTATCGATGTCGCATTTGTCATTTTTTCCATCCCTTTTACTCTTTCCATCTTTCCTGTCCACGCCGCGCTTCGCATCCCATTTTTCCGCCAATTTATATTCCGCTTAAGCGTCGAAAGAAGCATTTTCTTTAGCCCTCGCAAACACAGGCGAGCGTTCTCTATAATCCGTGTCGAGGACACGAGTTTAAGGCCGCGCATACTAGCTCAGTTTATATTCACGGCTCGGCTTTGTACCGTGTTTAACGTTACACCGTTTGAGTCTGTGAACTTTAGGTGATAAAAGTATTACTCCTTTTACTCGCGGAAACACCATTCGTGAGAAATAATAACCCGAAAGCGAATTGTATGCATATCATTGAGAGCGAACCGTCTAACCACAGCTAGCAATAACTCTGCTTAATTATTATCTCGTGAATTATCACAATAGCATGCTGACATTATTTACCGGGATTTACTGATGAAAATCTTTGCGGCAATTTATCCTAAGAAGAACGGACGAAGACAAAGTTTCTTTGCACGACTATTTATACAAAGGCCGTAAATAGAGTAAGAATATAATATCATTATACATATATGAATTATGTAATATTTTTTATTTTTGCGCTTATAATTGAATGGCAACATGTATATATTACGCCATACATTTATCGATTCTAATATCGCTCATATTTTTGAATTTGATAATATTATCGCCTATTTTAATGTATGTATTTGATTAAATGCGTATTTGAGAATTTGTATAGTTAAACGTATCGTTGATAGAGTTAATCAAATATAATAAATTGATGGAAAATGAATTAAATAAAGGAATCTAATTAAACCTAATATAAAGCATTTAATAATTATGAATGATATTACCATTAAATGTTATTAACTTATCGGAAGAATGCTTTTTTATTAATTAATTAATTTATTGTTAAATAAATCAATATTAATTTAAATTAAGATTTATTGAATGAAAAATTAATTAATATTGTTTGCAGTCTTAGCAGCATACGGTGTCGTTTTGCGAATTCCCTCTCTCTCTCTCTCTCTCTCTCTCTCTCTCTCTCTCTCTCTCT
>NW_017305135.1:491374-492259 GCF_001594115.1 Trachymyrmex septentrionalis
TCTCTCTTCACGTTATTAAGCTCGTTTATATATAATTGGTGACTTTCTATGAATGTTGCTTTGTGTTACCAACCACACAATATTTAATATAAATTTTAAAATATGTAATACATATTGAAGAAAACTTTTTCTATCAAAATTTATTTCGTCAGAGTACTACATTTTGTATTATAAAATGGTTACGATTTAAGATCTATTCGCGAATTTTACAAAATGTAGTACTCTGACAAAATAAATTTTGATAAAAAAAGTTTTCTTCAATATGTATTACATATTTTATATATTGCTAAGGTTACACATACACATGATTTAAAGTACAAAGTGGAATAAAGTTTGCGTCCACTATTAATTTTAAAATAATGGCGAATGAGTTGGCATCTCGTGAATATCGTTTAAAACGTGCGGTTTTTACGTAAAACGTGTGGATTGCAGCCGTGTGAAAAGAGAAAAACCGCCGCTGTGTCTCGAAGTAACTTTGGAACTGCGCCATAATTATAAAATGGAACTTGGGACTCTCTGAGACAAAGGTATACCGGACTCACGTTGCGGAAGAAAAACTCACTCGGTGACCACAAAATTAATATCACCGCTTAACGTACGACATGTATGTTTCGCGATGCATCTTGAGCATCTCTCGAAATTGCCGTGGATGAATGCACGTCTTTTTCATCCGTCGTTGCATTGCGGCGTATCATCCCCTTTTTCATTGTCTACGTTGTTCATTTTACTTCTTTGGCCGTACCAGGCTCATTTTTTTTTCAGAATTTTCAGAAGAGATTGTATAGTACGTAATATATTTTGAATTAGAAAATATTACGGTTTTATTCTTATCAGGATATACTTATTGTACAAACTTCTTCACATTAGATATTTATCTGTCAAATA
>NW_017305135.1:492359-521496 GCF_001594115.1 Trachymyrmex septentrionalis
GTATAAATTGAAGACTGCAACGCGATACGTATAAACCAAATTACAATTGTAATATCTCCTCTCTTATATAAAGAAGAAATTATATACCATTCTTTCACGAACAATTATGCCTATTGATTATTAGAAAAGAAAATATTATGGTTTTATTCTTATCAGGATACTTATTGTACAAACTTCTTCACATTAGATATTTATCTGTCAAATATTTATCTCTCACGCTTGCAATTTTACCATCTGATTAGAGAATCAAAATGTTTCTTATATATTGTCTTGATAACACGATACAAAATCTTTAATCTCATGATGATTAAATTTGCTTATGATTAACGGCAATTTCTATGACTTGACGATCATTTAAATGTTTTTTATCAGTTTGTTAATGTAATTAACAGTAAGATCTATATGGAAGATTAAAGATTGCTTGATGTAAATAGGAACTATTAAGTTTTTATATTGTGTATTACTATAATATATTAATATGAAAAGCACACATTACAAAAATTCTCATTAAATTTTTAAATCATTATTAAAATAAGGCTTCTCTCTGAGAGAATAACTAATTTGAAGAATGTTGTGAAAAGTAGTGTCTCACGTGTATACATTTCGTTTAATTAAATGAGAGTGGATAGGATACAAGATGCATGTATGTATATCACGTACAGGTTTGTAATTTAAAATTTAATAACGTTAAGAACTTGATTTCTATTCCTTTCACTAGTGGGGCCAATGCCGTAAAAGCGAGTAGATGGTTTCTTTTCAATGATCGAAAGCCGACTGTAACAGTAATCCGATTATAGGGACGCTACACATATAGAGGATTCTGCCGCTTTTTGCAGTTTAAACCTGTAATCCTGATCCGATCATGGAGAATTAAGACGACGATTACGTACTTGACAGAAAGAATAAGAAGAAAAATAGCGACTGCTCTTGTTGAGATACGTGCGTATATTTACAGTTAAACACAAATCTCTGGAGTTGTAAATAGAAATGTAGAAGTATGAACATTTTATGAACATTTTATGAACATTTCTGTTTTACATTACTTATACATCTCAAAAGCGAATGTCTACAACAAATTTAAAAGAGCATGTTCACATGAAAATAATATAAGTCTTTCTCTCCGGCATCATTTCCTTGAATAATATAGAGAAATCCGGCCATACCAAATAGACAAAATTTTAAACTTTCAGCCCTTTGTCTTAACAAGTGCAACTAGAGATGAAGTTGCGAGAATTTGTAGCAACAAAAGTTGATAAACATTAAAGTAAAGTAGAACATTTTCTACTTCAAGTTATGTACTGTTCCGTTTTACACTGGTGTTATCATCTTAGAGTTAATTAAATTCAAGACATGCAAAATTCAAGAATATAGTGAATTTTAAGCCACAAATTCTCTGTTATTGAACATTTTTAAGAAAAGCAAATAAATTAAGTAAAAATAAGAATATATATTGTATGTCATATTGTAATAACGAAATATATTGTATATTCACTATAACTTAGATTATAATCTGTCGACTTTAAAGTAGCGATTCATAGCAAAAAGGAGACATTTTTCATCGTTCCGTGAATCCCGAAAATCCGAATGCAATCCGCTTAGAGAAATAAAATGTAGCATCCACGTATCGATTACGTTGGCTTCTTTCCGTCCGAGGTGTAGAGAACTCAGACATCACGACTGGTACCTTTTTCGTTCAAAGCGAGAAACTGGGTCAAGCGAAAGTGTCTGCTTTTATTCTTCGGTAACGGAGAAATATATATGAAGATGAAATAGCGGACCTTTGTTGGGCGATGGGCGTTGACAAAGCACGAATAAAAGATTACTCTGTTCGTATTTGTAAGTATATTTTTCGCTTGTAAGTTTCAGAAAACAAGGCACAGCGTATACTGACATATGAGCAAGATAACGTTTCTGCTTGTTCCAGTTGATAAGAGAAATCTTTCAAGATTCAATCGTCTGTACGTTCAAACGGGTAGAATCGATGTTGGACGAGTGAAATGGTGACGAAGAGAAGGCAGATTGATCGGAAAATGTTATCGTCTTGTTGTCATCGATATTCCACCGTGAAATGTCTCTTCTTGCTGTCATACTATGACAAGCACGTATCTTTATAGGGATTTCACACATAATAGTTTTATACCTCACGGCTATTTATTTTCCTTGCATCTATTGTAATACATTTTAATATTTTTATTTTGTTAACATTTTATCCTTTATTTTAACTATTCTTTTTAAACTTGTTTAAGTTGTTTAGTTAGCTAATTCTTATCATAACGTTATTATGTACTATTAATTTAGTTAATATACTTTTACATTATTTAATTTTAATGAGAGATAAGAGAATATTATCATAGAAAACAATTACCATTTCATTTAGTTATATATGAATTCCATTGTACTATTAATATGAATCGTTGAAATAATCCGAATTTTGTGTGTACGTGTGCGCGCGCGCGCGCGCGTGTGTGTGGGAGGGAGGAGGGAGGGAGAGAGAGGGGGGGAGAGGGGGGGAGTGTATCTATGTACAAGTACACATCTGATATTTTTATATTAATTTACTTTAAATTTTTATTAATTTTACTAAAATGAAAAATTAATGAAAGTTAAAAGCAAGTCAGACTGATAACAAAATATCGATTCACTTGTCGGTAAGATTCGTCCGCAGAAATTCTTTTTCCTTTAAAACAGCTACTTCCTGATAGAAGAAGATCAAATTCCCCGCTTTCTTTGTGATACTATTACAGACCAGTCGTCGAGTATCGGATATTGTACATATAGTCCTGCATCGTACAGGACGATCACAACGAAATAATGTATCGATAGATCGATTGAATTTTTTTCTGAGAGATAACGATGTGAGGATAATTTTACGGCCTCTCGGTGTCACCGCAATCAAGATTTCCCTTTGATTTATTTTTATTAAGAGCATGTCTCTTCTATAGGAGAGTAACAGGATTTTAAGCTACTTTTATGTTACTTTAATTTTATTACACCATGGTATGCTAGATCTTTTAGCATAATTACAAAGTAAGTAACGCAATATTTGAAATTAATTTAAAAGAGATATTATATATAGATATATAGACATATATATAAGTTTGCTTTTTATGTATATTTCTGTTGTAAATTTAATACTATAATACGAACTCTTTTCATAAGCAAGCTACATACATATACATAGAGGAAAGTCCCGTAATATGAGATAGCGGCGTTTCTACTAAACTAATAAACGCTATCTTGTAGTCCTACCATGAATTTATTGCTCTTGGATTGAAAACTATTTAGTGGAATTCATTAGATCGTACCTACAGTCGTTGTAAAAAAAGATTTAAAAATTTGGATATCTTCAAGTTTCATTGAGATGAGCCTTTAAATCTTGTTTATTATTTAATAAGTAAATATTTGGCAATAAATTCTTTATGTGATAGAGTAAGCTCGTCTAATGAAAAAATACGGAATATGTTGAGTTGCTTAATTACAGAATTAGATTTGATGATTGTAAAACTGTAAGGCGTGAAAATCATAATATGAAATGCCCAGGGTATTTCTAATATGAAATAACCTGTGCCATAGTGAAAATCATTGTTAAAGTATAGTAAATGTTATTGTAATAATAAAGGACAACCGGAATGAACATCGAGTGCCTGTTTCTGCGATGCTTGGTTCCAACTACCTGAAAACGTGTTCTGGGTACAATGCATTGCATGCTCATTTTACACGTACACTAGCTGTGTCTGTTTGTACTTTAGAAACATTACATAAAGTTTTTTAATTGCAATACTGATGTACTTGTGTTTTATCGATTTTTCACATCTCATATTAGGAGCATGATTTTTTGACACTGTTCACTTTTTACGTATTTCTTTAATTTAAAAAAATAATAGAATTCGTATTAAATTTAACATTACAGTTTATTAAATTCCCTTCAAAATTCTATTATTTTTTTAAATAATCCTACCCATAGACTTCTAGCAAAATGAACGTGGTATCTCATAATAGAGACCTTTCTTTATATTACTCATTTGCTAGAAAATTGCTAGTTTCGCTTTTAATTACGATACGAGAAGTAATCTAATAGGTGCGGAAAGCGGGAGGAGGAGAAATGCATCCAAGATAAATATAAATGGCACATAAGAGGCTCGAGACTGTCGAAGGAAGAAGTATTGCGCAAATGGTGCTTTGAGAGAGGAGCTATTATATGCTACATAGTCGGGTGAAATGAAGATACGGGACCCATCATCCCAGGCAAGCGTATGCACTCTGCCAAGTAGCTTCTTCTTGCGCCACCAGAGAGTAAGACGTTATATTGTGCACTCAAAGTCTTCTTTGCATAGGCCGCTTTATTAGTTCAATAAAATAGGATTACTTAGCTACGGTTTATAAGAATTGTCGGCTTTACTGTGCTACGCGAAACTATAAAAAGAAGGAGTCAACTCCTCGCCCATTCTGGCTCTACATGCAAAAGCATGAGACATAACGAGAAATATTATTGTTAGCGTTACAGCAGTATAATGGAACTAAATCTTGGAACGGATGAATTTTATTTCAACATTTGTGAAATGATTCAATTTTAAATTGAATGCTCGGTGCATGTTTTACTTATCTGAAACATATACATAGCGTGATCTAAGTACGTTGTAATATAAGAATAATAAGAATCTCGTATTATTAATATATATCTAAATTTGTACGTGTACTAAGAAAGTTATAAGCAATACAGGATTGAAGTATTGGTAAATTTAATCTGTTACTACTGGAATGGGTGTGTAAGGATTGTTTACACGAACGCATTTCAAGCTTTACTCGATACCGCGACCTGTGGTATTTGTTTACCTTTTTATCGGACAATGTTCTATGTGTGACAGTAGTCGCTCTATATCTACTTTTCCAAAAAACAAAAGAATTTAAGAGATGACTTCGTTTTTTTTTTATTAACTTTTTTTTTATTATTGTTCTCTCACAAGATCTAACACATCTTAGAAAATATCCTGTATATTGTTATTATTTATATTATTATATTATTATATTTCTCAATAAAGTATCAAAGGACTGCACAAACATTTTATTGCGCCTTTGTATAATTAAAGCCAATTGTTTGCGTGAAATTATTTACAAGAAGCACTTAAATTTGACTTATATTCATTCTTGTTAAGCCCATAGAAATGTTTAGATTTTGCCAGAAGAGCTCGCGGTACGTGATCGCACGAATAGTATCAACGGCTACGAATATTTCGTAATAATTTTTTTTACGGAAGACTTGCGATGAATCTCAAGATTTCACGACACGGTTACATTTCTGACCCATGCAAGTGTAATAAGCTCGTGTTTCCTTGGTTTAATTTATGTATACTTTATATACTTACATCTACGTTCGCGCGCATGACTTTACGCTTGCGGAAAATTTCACGTAGTTATAAAGAAATCAAGAAGGCGGTACGTAAAGATGAGGTCAAAGAGAATTACGCCGAGATGAGAGTAGCTGCAAGACGCTAATGTAAAATGCCGTACACGATCTCCAGTGCGCTGTAGTGAAAATGAACGCAAGCTATTGATCCCCTTTTGTACTCGCCCGTCAATAGAATACTACACTCTCTCTCTCTCTCTCCCCTCCCCCCTCCCTCCATATTTTTTCATTTATGAACTTAAACCTCTTGAAGTGGCAAGATTAAATCTATGATCTTCATTCTCTCTCTAAAAGTGAATCAGTGTATTATTACTGACTTCAGTGCTACACTTATAACTGTAATCATCGGCGAATATTTACTGTTTTCCAGTAATAATACACTGATTCATTTTTAGAAGTTATGATTTCTACAGATTAAATCTGCAGAAAATTATAATCTGCTGATGATTACATGAGTCATAAGTGCAACACTAAAGTCAGCAATAATACATTGATTTACTTTTAGAGAGCTCATTCATAATTTTTCACAGAGAGCGAGAGAGAAGATTATAGGGTTATTATATAAATATGTACATAACTTCCTATTAAAATATCAAATACGATGTTATTGCTGAATTTATTGCAACTACTATTATTTATTAAATTGATAAATAAAAATAATTTATAAAATTAACTTATGTAACTTGTAAAATTATATACATGTTGATTTCACGTTATCTAAATCATTTCAAGCCAGTGTTTTGCAATAGCTTTTACGTGCGTTGATATTGCATTGTTAAAATAAATATGAAGATATTGAAGATTATGCAAAATTGTCGTACAGCCATAACGAATAGCATCTTATTGACCAAAATGCAAATGAAAGCTCCAAAAACGTTGACTCAAATTCCAGCATTATTCAAACGAGATACCTCCGAATGAAACTTTGAGACGTAATGTCACCTAGAGAATATGCTTCTGTTTTTTTTTTATTTCCGTCTTACTTGCGAATGACCGGGGATGTGAAATTTTATGCATCAGCACCGGGCTATGCTTGTCACCTCCGGTACGGGCTGGTCTATAAAATATTCAGATAAGATCTGTCGGTACGCGGTTTCGCCCTCGGAAGCTTAGCATGTGCACGCGTGGGAAATAAAAGTGCGCTCTATGGAAATTGGAAATCGACGTACCTATACTTGCGTAGGGATTTTAATTTACCATTCTTGCACGAGCTTCATTAATTAGAAAAAAACGTTTTAATGTAGATTATATGTGGTTGCATAAAAAAAAGCTCGACGAATCACAATGACGAAAAATATAGAAAAAAAATGAATCTCATAATTATACAGTGAAAAAGTATTAATGTCGATATTTTATTCGGTGAAGAACATTAATTTGTAACAGTGACATATAAAAAATGCAATAATAGAAAAAAATATGGGAAAATTAAACATACTGAGCACCATTTTAAAACTACGTGATCGTAATTCCAGGCCAACGTGAGATATGACTTTGAGAGAGTTTTGACTTGCCACTAGACTCGTAATTGGGACTGTTATCCCGATGGAGCTGTTTCATAAACAATATGATTGGAAACAAGACCGTCTATATAAATGTATAGCTGTTTCATAATTCAAACGTATGCACGGCTTTTCCCGATAACGCAAAAATTTGAAATAAATCAGTGTCGAGAGTACAGCGCGCATTAAACACATGCGTATATATCGGGAAATCATGTCGTTAATTTCAACCACACATGACAGATATCTTATTCGTCTTTCGATAGATTTAACGTTACAATAGTACAAATACAATACTGACAAAATAACCGTTTGCTTCCGTTTGCATTTAGAAATCAATCAAATTCAAAAGAAATGTAAAAATAGCATATAATTTACACAAAATGCATTTGAAATTTTTTCATTATATTATATGCTTTCGTTTTGTGAATGTTATTATTAGAAATAGAATTATTCAATGTTAAAAGCATATCAAAATCTATTGTCTTGATAATAATGTTTTGCTTTTCTTGCATCTCTAATACTCCGCTTTCTATCGTAACAAGACAGAACGTTCTTGCAATCTGCAACGTGACATTGTGAGCGAAAACCGACATCATTAAGTGTGCTATACAATTTTCGTGAAGAATTTTCGTCGTGCGCTACACCATTTATGAATTCGGTTTATAAAAAGAGCTTTACTGAAAGTTGGAACGAATTTAAAAGTGAAATAAAATTGGTATGATTGTTCCATCGGAAAAAATTAATGTAATTTAAAAATAAAAACAAGTAAAACACGAAAACTACAGATATTTCTTATGAGTATTTTGATTGTTTGTCGCTTAGTAATTTTTTGTCTTATTATTTATAAAAAACCAAAGTGTATGTGTGTGTGTGTGTGTGTGTGTGTGTGTGTGTAGTTTGACCTTTATCCTTTACTAATATTTATTTTTTATTATTTCGTGTAAACCACACTTGCTCGCAAATCGCAACGTGACATCGGATATCAAGACGATATCAAGCGTCCGGCACACGTACGATTTCTCACGAGATATACCATATACTATAAGCGCCTGAATGTGTGTATAAAATATATAGTTCGATCATATATAGTTCTATCTTAAAATACACTGACGCTAAACTTCGAATAGTTCGTTTAAACCCCGCGAAGGATGACGGGAACGTGGAAGGAAAAGTGTATTTAAAAATTGAATGAAATTAATCAAAGCTTCTAATTTACAACGGTAGAAGAGCACTATTTTTCCATGAAGGAAGTAAAGTTTCGTATTTCTTTTGGATTTATCATTTATTGAGAGAACAGATATTATAAAACTATCATCTGCACAGGCACGATGAAATGTATTAATGAATATCGAGTAGAAATATTATTTATGCAATTCGAATTTTTTTACTCGACTATGTCTTTTTAGATTGAAATTTGAAACGTAGATATAAAATAATTTTGTTCGACGTCTGAAATCTGAAATTGAAAGGATAGATCGAGCCTTGTTCGAGAATTTAAATCACTTGTAACAGGAATGACATAAGTAGATGTACATTTCATATATATTTCGAAATTATCGCATTAATGTTGATGGCAGATGAAATTGCGATTCTTATGTCTTATGTTCACGTGCGTTTTACGATGCACTTGAAACGATAGTAAATATGATGCAATAAAATTTGCTTTCCCCGGGGAATCACATTGATTAATTTTACATGCTTTGTTTTATGGAAAAAGCATTCCGTTTAATTATAATTAAATTAAAAATTCATTCAATTTAATTCTCCATGATTTCTAACAAGTATTTCTTTCGCTGTACATAATTGTTTTGCATTATACTCGATCAATTATTGTGATAAATGGAACCTCGTCGGACTTTATGATATTCGGAGAGCATAATTAGATTATGAAATAATGATCTGTCGATCGAATATAATGCAAACGTATATTGTAAAATTAGAGAACTAGCGGTAGAAGAAATAATACGAAGTACATTGAAATACAATGTCTGTGAGTTTCATTGTCACAAAATTACTTCCATGTATCTATGAATTTTACTCTCCATTTTATGTACTATATTAATTCGCGGATCTCAATGCCGATAGCATATTTGAAGAGGTCGACAGATCATTATTTCATAATCTAATTATGCTTTTCGAATATCATAAAGTCCGACGGGGTCCCATTTATCATGATAATTGATCGAGTATAATGCAAACGTATATTGGACCTTCTTGACTGCTATTCGCATTACTTACAGTAGGACTATGTCGACTCGATGGGCGAGTTAACGATTAATTCGTTCTGGAATTCGACGTTTCTTTTACGAAATCTCTTTACTAGCGGATAGATGCAGCCGACGACCTTCTTCAATCTCCTGTTCGTTTTTTTTTTATCTTCCGGAAACTACCGCTTTTTCCTCTCGTCTTTGTTTCAAGCACAAAAGAACGATCTCGAGCATTCTGAATTGCGCAAGCCAAGGATGTAATTGCCCGTACATGTCCCGTAGAAATCGTGGAATCTAAAAACGGTACGAGTCCTTTGTACGCACACAAACGGTGATAATTCTCTGTGCTTTTAACAAAATCGGTCGGTATTGGCGATGTCGTTATCGCGCTAACCCGCGTATTTGAGATATTTGTACATAGTCCCGAACGTTACATCGAAATAGTTATATTGCACAAATATCCGTTATACATGGTTGCTATTTGGTTTTATTTCGAAACGTGCGCAGCTACTCTGCAAAAACTAACGAGACGAGTGGTAGCGTGATGAAAAAAAAAAAAAAAGGATTAGAATTAACTACGATTTTGTATATTGTACCGTTATATATTTTTGTTAATCGTAAGCAAGTAACGATATTCAGTTATAAGTTAAATTTTACCATGGCGACGCCTTAAAAGGAGTGTGGGACGCGCCACTAGTTAATCAATACGTAACGGATTCAGTAGGTATATTTGCACGCTCTAAGAACGCTAGCAATCGTTAATTTTATTTCATCCCGATTTCCGTGAAAGACTAGTTTTAAATAGGATTCTGCACTGTGTTCTGATGTTTATCAATAGCTTTTTCAAAACAGTGAGAAAAAAATTGTAATAAAATCACCAATTAGGAATCAATTTTTTTACTACAATAGAATATATAAAGTTTCTATGAAAAATTGTAAATAATTAAAAGCATTAGTTACGAAACAAAATTTTTGCCAACGTGTAAAAGTATTTTGTAAGTTATTTATAAATATATGTCACATGTTTTTTGTTTTTAAAAATGGTTCAACACTATTTTTTAACTCAGGCCTGCAGCCGAGTTGCACATTTCGACCGATTTTGCCTATCGTCATCCCCACCCTTTTTGTTTTGTAACCACGCACAGAGACATAAAACGCTCGTACTCAGGGATGACATTAGTAATCCCATACAGGGCAGTATAGAACTTTGAAACGTATTACGTCGCATTCACTGATCACAAATTTTTGTTATCATTATTATTATTATGACGTTAGAAAAAAAGTAACACTTCAAAATAGAACATGTATGTTAATGAAGTTTGCATACTAGAAAAAAATATTTAAAAAATCATTTTTAACATAATCAATTGAGTTTCTAACATCGTAATAATAATTATAATTACAATAATAAAAATTTGTAAACAGTAAATGTGAGGCAATAGGTTTCAAAGTCCTATAACCTTATAGTGCTCTGTATGAGTTACGGCTAATATCATCCCTGAGTTCGAGCGTTTAATGTCTCCGCGTGTAATCTAAATGCTATGAAACAAAAAGTGGGGATAACGATAGGCAAAATCGGTCGAAATGTGCAACTCGGAGCTGCACCCCTGTTTTAACTTGTCAAACATTTTATGTGGAAAATGTAGATTTTGCAACAGTAATCTCAGATATAGAGATTGAATGAACTAACAAGCTAGAAAGAACTGGGACAAAAGCGATAACTTTGACAAAATGACAAGTAAAAAGGGATAGATAGTCGGGACATGGTCGACAAGTAGACCACAAAGTCGACGATGTCGTAACGTGATCCTCGTCTTCTTTTTGTTCCAGGTTTATTCGAGATGGACGGTCTGCTGGTGCCCGGCACGATGTGCGACCACGAGTTTGTCAGCTCGCAATCGACGCCTCAATATGGACGATTTTATTCGCCGCGCTACCCGTCCTCCTATCCGAAGAACATCCGGTGCTCCTACCTCTTCCGGGCAAGGTAACTAATCTGATACCTACTCCTGAACTCGCGCGCTCTCTGTTCCGGAGGATCTAATCCATATATAATACATCTCCGCTGCTAATCTCCGCCGTCATCATATATCTGCTGCTTTAGCGCATTTAATGACGACAGTCTATCTCTAATCCCGCTCGTAGTTCATTAACACCTAATTTAACGTATCCGAGGACATTCGATCATATCGAATTCAACGTATTCATTTTGCACAGCATTCAAAAACGAAGATTTAATTTCTGGTGAATGCGACAATGAATCTATGAAATATTACCGTCCGTATGTAAGATTCACAGATTCATTACCTCGAATTGAATAAAAGATTATTTGTGACTCACCGATACGATGCACAACAGCGAAGTTGTAACTACGTAACACATATATCTGTAACATATAGATATTAAATCCAAATTATGTACATTTGCGTTCAAAATAATTATTATAATATCTAAAAAGTTTAGATATTCCCTTGTCTTTGAAGCAACCGTTTCATAAAATAATTATATAATATAATATAACTTCTCTAAAAA
Organism: Trachymyrmex septentrionalis; assembly: GCF_001594115.1. Taxonomy (NCBI): domain Eukaryota; kingdom Metazoa; phylum Arthropoda; class Insecta; order Hymenoptera; family Formicidae; genus Trachymyrmex; species Trachymyrmex septentrionalis. The sequence goes on from NW_017305135.1 coordinate 504,005, forward strand.
AAATTTAAATTGAGTTTTTTAAGTAAATTAAAAAAGTTTTAAAGCGAAATTTTTTTATTTTTAATATAAGTTATCCCAGTAAAGAATTAAAAATTACATATGAATTAAGGATTTTTTTTCTGCAAGTAACGCACAACCTATAAGAATGAGATACTTACTTCCTGGTTGCTCCGCCATTGTCCGATACCTCCCAGGTCTCTTCCTCCTCTCAGATTTCCTCGAAACCACAAACTCGCGGAAACTCGGTAATTAACACTCGCGCCAATAACTATATCTGAAAAATAATTATTGTGCGAAATGAATTCTTTATTTGCCTACCAAGTAAACATTTCGTAAGATAATTATACATGTAATTATACATATATAATTTCAGAGAGAAAGTTAAGTTCAGTTTTTTAAATATAAATTGTAAAAATACTTAAAGTAAAAATTTTCTATTTTTACATAAATTATCTCAATGAGTGATCGGAAATTAAACAGAAATGAAGGATTCTTTTTTTTTTTTTTTTTTATAATAACACACACACATAAATATTGTAATTAGTGAAACACTCACCTCATGATTGCTCCACTATCGCCCGAGGCTTTGCAGGTCTCTTCTTCTCAGATTCCCTCACTCACGGAAACTTAGTAATTAACACTTACGCTAATTATCAGAATAAGACGATCGCGCGTTACTTGATACGGCACTCCCGATAATAATGACATACGTCGTATTTATCATATTACGACGACAGAACGCGACGGAAGTAAACGAGGGAAAAGAAAAAGGCGAAGAAATAGAACGATTCGCTTGGCTGTATTTATCGAGCACGACACATCGACGCGTTGCGACACGACATTTCGAGAACTGACGGTAGTAAGTTTTAACGAAACCCCTGATGTAACGAAACTCACGTTGCACGGGGTCGACAAAATTGAAATGCGAGATTAACCACGGCCAATTTATTGATCGCGACTCTACTCACGACAGTCACGACGCTACTTGATTCGGACACGACTCTTTTTGCATCACGTAACGTTCCAATAATGGCTGACGAATAGTGAAAATAGCGTCTCACGGCAACTTCACTCAGAAACCGATGCTAACTTCACGCAACATTCAGAATGTGTGACGCAGCGCCGCGTTGCGTTGGTTTCAAGTCCGCTCGAGAATACACGATCAAAAAATTTGGCATTGCACGTATTTAGAAGACAAATCTCAAACAAAACAACATGTATCATTAATCAGTTGCCGTGCTTTCTTGTTATTTTCAAATCACTCCGAGCACCGTTCCGCGTATTATTCAAATCCGATAATAATCCTATTTATATCGAGCATAGTAATTTATTTAAATCGAGCACAAAGCTCTCAAATGTGATACGAAAATTGCCATCAATTGCCATCTCCTACTGTTTCGATCTCAGGCAAGTAATATCATGCGAAATAACCGCTTTAAGTAAGAATTAATGGCCTCGGTACCTCGAATAATTTCAATGCGCTTGTGAATCGTCGGCAGTGAAATTCATTTACTGAACATAACTACGCATTACGCACAGTAATTGGACAGCGTTTAGATTTAGAGATTTCACCGGAGTGCCCGAGCGTCATTTTATCCTTGTTTTAAAGATAGAATGACGCATTAGGACATTCGAGTGAGTTTTCGAATAATCTAAGAGGCAACACAGTGTATTTCACTTGCCACTTTAAGCAGAAAAAGCAAATGATCGATTGGCTACTGCATCGCTTTTTATCGTGTAACATATTTATGGACAGAAATTATTAAGTAGTCCAGCTAGTATTAATCATTTAGAACGATTGCGTTTGAACGATTCCCTTGCTTGACTCTACTTAACCGCGTTTTATAGGAAAATAATGCTGTGACACACACACACACACAGCACGCTCCTTCCGGCTCGAATCTCCTCGCGCGAATGATAATAGGACGAATATGTATGTATAATAAGCTGTTAAGCGTGATTTACACGGGGCGACTTTTATTCGCTAGAAGCCGCGTCTAGTGACGTCATTAATTCGCCAGTGAATTCTCTCGACTCTACTGCTACTCGCTTGAAGCAAGCTTCTTAATTCGTTTGCGAATTCGCTGATGAAAGCTTCTTGTACACGCTTGGTTTTTACTCGCTAGCGACTAAAATTTTGAAGTCGCGTTAAGTGATCGCTACTGATCAAGCGAATAGTTGGTCACAAAGCACAACAGCGGCTCGAAGTATGTCGATTCGATGGCATGATTATTCTCTGATGCTTATGGTCTGAGCGGCCGAGACGTTCCGGAAAAATTCGTCTTTTCACGCTGACGACTTAAAAATTCACTCTGGAAGAGCAGCAAGAAGCTAGCGACAAGATAGCGACAAGCCAGCGACAAGCGTCGAAAGCGGTACTCGCCGCGACTATACGTTATAAGAACAAACCCGCGTCTAGAAGAAATTTTTAGTAGCGAATTCGCTATGACGTAACTAGACGCGGCTTCTAAAGCCAAGGCCGCGCCGATGTAAACAATGAACGATAAATGTCGCGCGCCACTGCGGTATACGTTGTCACCACCAAATTCAATTCAAATACGAACGAATTATTGTTTTTGGCTTTTTATATTGAATAAACGATCGTTGTGTGTACATATGCATTTTTAAATCAGATTATAATGTGATTTTTAATATGATTGTTCTAATTATTCTGCACAAAAGAGAATTAAGTTAATCGGTACACACCTTTTTGATACACCCTTAGTAAACACGATGGAGCTTTCGTGTTCTGGATTAATTTTCATCTTTTTTACAAATATAAAAATTATTAAGCAATTTTTATATTTTGACATCTTTAGAAAGTATTTGTAAGGTTGTATATTTATAATAAATTATACAAAAATTGTTATAACTAAATATATCCAGATAGACAAGTCTGTAGAAAGCAGACATTTTTTTAATGTCTGCTACGTACTATGGCAACAAAATAACAACAGAATTGATACAGAATTAGATGTATATAATACTCTGTTGAAAGGCTGCTAGAAAAAACGTAATAGAATCTGCAAGCGTCAGATAATGTTGGCAGGATCTTAGTTTCTGCCAACAATTTGCCTTCACATTATGTCGACAGGCGATGTTAACAGAACACAAGCCTAATGCGGATGCAGCTGATGGCAGATCCGCCGTCATTTTCTACTCGAACCTGCTAACAGTCTGCTAGAAGACTGCAAACATTTTGTTATCATTTTGCTAATTAACAAATTGAAAAAAATGCCTTTTTTTCATACAAAAATGTAAAACTCTGAAACAAAAGAAGAAATAGTTCAAGTGCCGGCTGTCCAAAAAAATTTAGTTATTTAATAACCTAAAAATGATATTTTTTTAATATCCATGAAATAATATGCTATAAATTGAAGATATATTGCATTTACATTTTAAGCAATGCATTTTATTATCGTTATTGCATGCAAAAAAAACTTATAATTTATTAGGAAAATATTTTTTATAATATTACAGACAATATAATACATAATATTACGGACATTTAACACAAGGCTGCTAAAACCCAATATATTTATTAAGGACTAATAAATGTTGTTCTAGGATTAAATTCTTTTTTTAATAATTTGCGATATATTCCCGCAATATGGATGAAAATTATAGCGTTTTTCACATTAAAGTTCAGTGTACGTTAAAGCTGTTGTACATTAATTTAATCTGACAATAAATGTAAAAATGAGACATCTCAATTAATAAAATACCCCAATGTATATTTTATCAAATACCACAATAAAACGTATTGAGGATTTCGCGGTTTAATTCGTTTCGATATTTCTATTAAACGTACATCTTTATGTCGTTTTGCGTATCGGCTTTAAAGTACACTGAGTGCGCACCAGCTCTGCCAGTGAAAAAACGCTATTAGTTGAAAATAAAGAAAAAAATTTTGTTAGCTACAAAAAATGTACGCTCTGTACACACGATGGGTCATTTGTGATTCAGAGGTGAACTTCGGAGTTATTCTAGTTAAAGGATACGCTTGAATTCAGACCGGCAACGCACAAAACCTTTTCTCTAGCCAAACTTTTTTTCGAATTAGGAAAGATATTACGGAAAGATATTATTCCGGTATTTGACCAGGTGCTCTTAGTGTTTCAAAGAAAAAAAAATGCGCAGAACACGAATGACCTAAAGATGTGTATTCAATTATAATATTAACGCATTTGAAAAGCAAATCGCATGTTATGCGAAAGATCGTTTATTGAAAAAGTTCAAAAAAAAAAAAAAAAACAGAATAATTCGTTCGTAGTCCTATCCGTTGAACTTGGTGGCGATAACACATACGGTAGCACGGCGAGCCTGTCGCTCATTGTTTACATCGACGCAGCCATGACTCGAACGTATCGTAACGGTCTATTGTATGCACGTTTGTTATTATTTGCACGACGAGACTCGAGTCGGAAGGGGCATGCTCTGTGTGTCGTAGCGTTATTTTTCTACGTACGAGCCGCGATCGAGAAGAGTATCAAGTGAAAACGCAATCATTCTAAATGATTAGCCGGATCGCACGATTGTTTAATGATTTCTGTGTAAACGTATGTATTACGCTAAAAAGCGGCATGGCGGCCTGTGACCAATAATAAAGTAATTTCGCGTAGATATATCATTAATTGTAAAACTCGGCGTACGCTGGTTTTAGATTACTAGGTCATGTTGAATTTTGATATTACCGCGTTTCTCCCGTTGAACATTTTCTGGCTTCCTACCCCATCTCAACTTTCGTCGTTCCTCATCTTGGTTCCTTGTTACGTAGCAGCCGAAAGTTCACGTCCATTCTGTCGCAAGCCGCGGTTCGCAGTGCAGCGGTATAAAAGCTACTCGCGCCCAACTAACGGGGGAAAAAGCAGCAAGTTCTTAGCACGATCCCTCGCAGGAAGCGAATTGCTATTCTCTAACCGGTTTCACGAAACAACACTAGACCTCTCCGCGAGTCGCGTATGAAAATGCAACCCACGCGACCTAACATGTTAACCGACAAAATGATAACAAGCGGTAATATTAATTTCCCAGGGTGTGTACACGTAAAAAAAATATTTTTTTCCCCTCGTAATTCGTTTCGGAGAACATAACGCGTGTTTACTCGTTCATCCTTTATTTATGGAATTTCTAGTTTTGCGTTTCTCTATTGTATAAACGTCACAGTTCACGTATTGTTACGTATTGTTACACGGTTCATTGACTTCCGTGAATGTCTGATATATGTGCTGCGATCAAAGGAAATAGTTAACGGAGTCGAATCAGAATCGTCGCTCAATCGTGATGAATTTAATCGCGGCGCCGGGCCAGTATGCGCAGATATGATTTCCGTAGTATTGTGGGTTGCTGCTTAATTACAGTAATTGTATCAAAGTAGCGTGTGCAACCCTATATGTCTAACAGTTATGTCAACGCAACGTCGCGCCGGCCACTATACCAGGCCGCTATAAAGCCGACGGATACGTATACATGCGTATACGTATACACGCATGCAGTCTATCCGTTAGGCATTCGTGACACTCGCTCTATATTAACATACTACAGTGTTCTCGATGGCTCGACGGCCTTTGTCACGCCGTCGCTATAAGTCAATCTTCCAATGGCCATTATTCAAGGAGAAAAATATTATAATGGAAAGGGGCTCGTTTTCGCGTTGCTTTCCAACAAATACAAATTCTTTTTTCCAATGTTTTTATATATATATATATCAAGTGTACTTTTTGACATTTGGTTATTAATCTTTTTGCGCAAAAATATTCACGTCACATTGTTCACAGCCGCTACCGACGCCGTTTTCGTCGCCGGCGTCGACGTCGTTTTAACAAATTCATGCGCTAGGTGCACTTATAATGAAATTAATTACAGCTCTCGCCCATCTTGTTTCATTAGTACCGCGGGGAACAAGATAAACCGCGCGCGTGTACCATCGTGCAGTACCGCTTGGACGAAAAATGCATGTAATAATATTTCCGTATTCATAAAAATGCAAGCTTTAATATTGCGAGTTACGTAGCGTTTACAATGGCCTTTATACAGTAGCAAATGGCGTTATAACTTATCTATCTAGGAAAAACGCGCACGCGGAGTAACTTGTTTATTTAATCGTATTTCAGGCTGAAGGAGAGAATCCGTTTAGTCTTTGAAGAGATTTCTCTGCAGAAAGGAGATCTGAGGTGAGTACCATGCTCATATTTTTTATTTTCTAATTTGAAAAATCTGAGATACGCATTGTAATCAAATGAGAAGTTTATCAAACGATAAACGATAACGGAAAGTAAATTGCGAAGCGATAAATTAGAGATCGCATTAACTGTTCGAGGCACTTTTTCCAAGCCGTACCGTTTTAAAAAAAATTTCTTCCCATCATAAATGGTTTACAAATTTTTTTCCTTCCGGCGCATCCCGAAGTTGATAGATTTGCAGGAGCAACGTTCGGTGCATCCGTGGGAAAAAGTTTGCCGTACGTTCTTCGCATATCCTGGATAGAAATTGAGTTCTGCAAGTTGTGAAAGAGAAAAAGCTGAGGAGATTTAGCGGGAGGGATCAAAGTCGTGAATTCACCAAGTATGACCGGGCTGCCTCGTTTATGTAAAAGATGCGCCATTAAGCCCCGTCGGCTGGTAGGATGGTGCGACCTGTCGATTTAAAACTTTGAAACTGTTTAACTGCGGCGTGTTGAAAACAGCACGTAACCGAAATCGCGAGAGAGATATCCGGGTGGACATACAATAGAGTACGTGGACGTGGAGACATATTCGAATAGTGGGGCAGTTTGAACATTGGTTTCGACACCCTCTTCGTTATAACTTCGTACATATTGGTTTTTACTTCACGCGGATTAAAGCATGTTTCAAGAATTTGCGTAACTGAGTTTTTGTCTATTTTATATTAATTTTAGTCCGATGTTACGTCACGTTAGATTTTTGAAAGAATATTGAGCATTTTACGTGTATTTAGGATATTTCAGCAGCTTCCAAGTCCCTCCTAATTCCCATTGCACTTTCAGGATCAATAATTCTACAACTCGAACGAGACACGTAATGAAAGCCGCGGGGCTGTTAAAAACTTTAAGACGCGTCTGTGCACACTTATATTTGTGTGCACACCTACACGATCGCCAAAGGCGCAACATCCGTTTCGCGCAGTTTTGAAAAAAAATGGAATCAAGTTGGAATTACGAGAGTATTTCGTTAAACGTTCCTGCTGAAGGCGAATGCATTTTTATATCTTTGACAACAAATTTCATTTGTTTCACGAGCGTTAATCGCGATTGTCTTTCCTTAATATTCAACAAAACTGAAAATATGTATCTTATATTATGACATAAATTAATTAATTTTGTTACAAGCGAGACGAATGATTAATTTTTTATTTAAAAATAAGATTTACAAGAGAGATTTACAGAGAGTTTTCTTAAATTTTAAGATAAGGAATATTTATTAGAGTCTATTAAGATTGAAACTGGAGGTATTGTGAGGCAAATGTCTTTCTATTAGTTATCTATAGTAGCAGGAGAATCTGCATGTCGCCATTGTGTCATTCTTAACAATTTAAGACTTAAGCGCAAGGTACTTTTCTTACGATGGAGCTTCCGTATGTATTGTTTTCTGGAATATGTGATAAATTTTCAAGATTCGTGCCAAGCGAATCTCCGTTACGCTAATTATGAATTACAACTTGTTACTTATTAACGTTTAAGAGTTAACGAGACGCAGTAACGAATATCAGAATCGCGGGGGAGCACGAAAGTTTTCTATTTAAAACTTTCTTTCCCGATACAGCCTCGTGTAGTTGATACAGCACTCAAACAGTGTACGTCAGTCGGTACGCCAGTAATAGCTAGCAGATGGATTAAGCACGCAATGGAGAGAAAGATTTACGCGAACGATAAAGTCGCCCATCCTCTCTTGATATATTTACCTTTAAATCTAATTCCGTAATTGACATTTATAATAAACCAACGAAAATATACGTGGAGCGTTACCTGATCTGTTGTTCTCTCTACGGATATTTGCAACTTACGGAAAATCAAATCCTTCAAATTGTCCTGATTTAATTCCGCTAAAATGTCTCTGCACTCACAGCAATCGTCAAAGTTATTCTGCGCTATCTGGGGATTTTATCGACTAGATGGCGACACGAATAGATAATTGACGTCGATTGGCTCGGCCAGCTAGGTAAAACACTTTGGGTTGAGATAGTGCGAGATAGAGATTCGACACTTAGAGAAGAGTAAAGCCAAACGAACCATTAAACTAATCAAACGAACTCGTTTGAATGTTTGCCGAGGTGCAGTAATGACTGTGTGGGCGTTGCGTCGTAAGCGATGTCGCCGCTGCCGAAAGACGTTGCCGAAAGTCCTGTTGAAGCTGACTCATCCTCGCTGATGAACGACACGCGAAAAGCTCTGTAATAGTTTCAAAGATTCGTGTCTTTTCTTATTCTTTATTTCTCCGTTTTTTTTTGTCCCTTTCCAATTTTTTTTTCTGTGCGTATACTCTTTAAAGTAGGACTGTAGAATAATATCACTTATATAATGTTTAAAACAAATACGCAAACGATCAGAGCGACATTGATAAGAGTCAACGCGTAATTATTAATGTAATGCCGTGAACGTCGATTTCACGAGTTGAAAATATAAAATTTACAAATATTTGAAATAAATTTCAAAACATATAAAAAATGTGTTTTTTTTTTTTTAAATAAACCATTTGTAATATTATTATTTTTTAATTAAGCTTGTACTAATTAATTTTTTTCATGTAAGTCTCCTTTTCTTATATTATCGATTAAAAATTTATCGTTTACCGTGCATTAAAAGTATACCGAAAAAACGTCACATGTGTGAATGAACAGGAATCATATATTTGGAGAGATATCTAGGTTAATTTAAAATTTCAATGAAATGGTAATATTCAGTGAAGAGCTTGTTTGGGTAGTCATGTTTTTCACGTTGACCAATGAATACGAGCGAGTGAACGATCGATCGACGGGCGAGTTTGCTGTAATTTGAACACTGCTGTACGTATTGAACTTCCTACGTTTTATGAGCGTTTCATGCGCGTGCCGAGAATAATCGCGGTCGTCAGATATATCTCGTTACGTTACACGAAGAACGTTCGTGAGTTGGTCTTCCACGATCGGTACTGTTCTTGAGTACTTAGGATATGCGGGGCTGATGTTCCGTGTACTTACGGCATGCAAATCAGCGGGAGACCAGATACATATTCGCGTTCGCCGACCCGGAGGGATCTGATGTATTATCAGTCTATGAATGAGAGATAGCCTCTTCCTGCGCGCGACTCCAAATTTTACGATCGCCAATATGTCAAACTGCTAATGCTTCAGATATTACTGACATAAATCTGCCAGGCAGTAATACTGCAAGCTTGACTACCAATCCTTTCAAGCTAGCTGTCATAGATTCTCCTGTCTATTCCCATAGTTAGTACCATTGAGAATGTGACAAACTTGGACTTTGTGTGAACGCACTGAAGCATTTTTTCAGAACATTTTTTTCGAGCAAGTCATATATATTATTGCAAAATCTCTCTCTCTCTCTCTCTCTCTCTCTCTCTCTCTCTCTCTTTCTCGTGTTTTTCATATTTTAATATGGTAACTTGGTAAACTTTATATTCAGCCTACGAGGGCTATTATCAAGATATATTTCGACGTATTCTACCAAACTACGATCTTTTATCGGTCTTTGTTAAAGATTTAAATCCAGCTATACGAATTTACTGCGCACGAATTTCACCTCTCGCTGTAATTAACTTCGCCGCAATACGATCTCGACTTGACAGCGATAGCGTACCTTTACGGAAATTCTCTTTTTAAATCCTGTAGTGTGTGCCAGTTACACCTGACCTCTAAATCCTTTGAATACGGCGTGGACCACGATTCTACTTAACCCACATAAAGTTCCTCTCTGCGCGAAGACTTAGAGCTGAGAATGGTGATTGGGAAGTCGACTTGGAGAAACGAGAGGTGCCTGGGGACTCGCAGTTGCAGCGTGCAGGAGTTAATCCTTGATAAATCCTCGAACTCTGTCCTAATTCGGTATTGAGCTCCCTTAATTTCATTCCGGTAGTGACCTTTTAACTTCGAACTCGGAAATCAGAATCGATGATTTTGCGATTGAAAACTGCGGAAAAAATATTGAAATACTATCAAGATAAGGTCTAGAAATTTTTACTTGACTTTATTATGAAATAATAACTTTTTAGCAGGATTGAACAATCTCATTTTAAAATAACTTATTGAAGAAAATTTAATTTAAATACAATTTAAAAAAAAAACAATTTTAAAATACTAGATATATCTCATGAGTGTAAGAAATGTGTCGCGCTCATGGAATCTGAGAAAATTGAGAAAATTTTGTACAATGAGGTTGACTCAAATAATACGAAAGCAAATATAATTTACACAGCGAGTACGACGAGATATGAATAATAAGCAATTTTCAAATCGCATTATACTATTACATAAATCTCAGTGTGAAAGCAACATAGTTGAAAATAGAAAGAAAATATCAACTTGAAAATAACTAGCTTTCATGTTTATGTGAAATGTAAAATATAATTTTTTTTTTAAATTATATACTTTTATATGTTGTATATAAATATTATAATTAAATTATATTTACGCTGAATATATATGTGGAAAGAGAGAAAAGAAATTAATATTAAAACTTGTTTAAATATTTTAAAGAATTATGTATATTTTTTCAGACGCATATTACCGTCTAAATTTTTAAGCTTTGTACTTTATTTAGCAATAGTTTTATTTTATGAGCCTGAAACTGGCATCACACACAAATCTCATTTAAACTTCACTCTATATTCTGTTTCGCACGTTCTATCGAGGTCCAGTAACATAGTGATTCACGAGCAATTTGCTGCCAATGCAGCAAAAACTTATTTTTATGACAGAATTTGCAATTTTTAAATAATTAATTTACACGTAGCACCGGGTAATTTATTCACTCTAAAAATATTGGGACAACTTTCCAATAATTTACGCATCCAATCCTATATATATCCGTAATAAAAACGTGTTTACATTAAGAATATATCTATAATACAATATAATATCTAATAATATTTGTACAATAATATTTGCTATTCTTTAACGTAATATAAAAATTAATTGGATTTATTCATATTTTCATGAATGCCAGTGAATCCAATAGTATTTGTATAACGAGATAAATAGACTCAATATTAACTCTACGCTGACGTATTTATATGAAGTGGTTACAGTGGATGAATGCTTTCGCTGTAACGTGAAATCAGAAGAGAATATCTGAACCTGACCAAATAACATCGACTCATACAATTATTTACTATTCACGCTTTCATGAAACATATCGTATCGGTTAGAACTGAATTTTCGTTTAATCTTCATTTATAAAAACTTTACATAACGCTAATTACTTTTTAGTAAATGAAATCAATAACGTGATAATAATTTAAAAAAAAAGAAATTTTATTTTATATTTACAGAATGGTCAGTTAAATTGAGCTTTTTACAATTAGAAAAGTGTTGATTTAGGAGAGGAATTTGATGAATGCGTCAACTTAAAGATTATAATCGCAGTATTCTCGATTAAACATAGCGCGAGAAAAAGAAAGATTCGTTGAATTGAAAGGCGATACACGAAATACGATCTACAAATCTAGGATCGATTGCGTTAATTTATATCGTGGCCGATGGCACTTTCTCCAAGACTGGTGGTAAAAATCTGTAAGAGCTCGGGTAAGAGCTGAGAAATGCCTCCATATATCAACGTTAAGCCGCTCCGTCAGATGCACTCGGATATTATCGTGAATGGTGCTGATGGATACCGAGAGACTCCTCCATCCAGCACTCGATACACTTCTACTCTCTATCCGAATGTACACTTATAGCACGCATATACGTTACTTATTCGCTCATATAAAGTTATAGTTGAGGGAACTATCGATGTAATATCGACAGTATCAATAATCCCCTTCTATATCTATGGATATAAGTAATGAATAATCCTTTACTATATACGTTAACTTGTGAAAAGTTTAATAAAAAGGAAAGGAAGATGTAGAGCGGTTCTTTGTACCGCCATTCGATACTTCAACGTGCTTTCACGCTTGAATTCAAGTTTCCAAAGGTAAACGCTACTTTAACGATATTCATGGGAATAGCCACTGAAACATAGTAAACGGAATACGAATAAAATCGAGAGCAAAATGGAGTCGGTGATAGCCCGAAGTAAATCTTGTTGGGCACTTGCAGAATTCCTTGTACACACTCTGGGCGCGCGATGCTACGCTAGATTAACTTTGATAGACGGATTTGCTTGCCTTCGCATTGAGCTCACTTATGCGCACCACCAACTTCATAGTTATCATAAACTTTTCAATTTGATTGTCTTAAACAGATTTGAGATTTCCGTCTACTTATTATAATGCTCATCCAAAGTCGGCGATTGAAAATAATCTTATGAAAATAATCTTTCTACTGAGATAGTTCGCCATAGATACACAATATCTTACTGCATTACATCAGTAAAGAACGATTTTATCGTGCGCGTGTAAGTGAGGTCAAAAGTCGCACGTGTGGGTTCAGAGGCAAGGAAGCGGAACGAACAGGCGGGACAGGGGTGGCTCTTTAATCTCTGGTTCTTCCGACGATAATCTTTCTCTGCCAACGTAATTGCTTAACCCGTGCAAGTAATAAGGTTATCCCGTCTGCCGTCATCGATCAAGCCTTTAAATCGATTGAATCAGTGATCCCGTCGATGTAGCGCACGATTCCTAAGGCTGAAGGCATCGAAGATGTAATACTCCTCTTCGGTTCGATCGAGTTGAGTAGTTCGCGTACACGTATGGAACGAATCGTTGGTCGTCGAGACTCTCTCCTTGGCTTAGCGCCCACAGCTCGTCTTGTCGACGATGCCATCCTTTGTCACTGTACACTCTTTACAGTTTCACCTTCAACCCCCATTGAACTGTCTCGCTTCGTTCTACCTCTCATCTCTTTTGTCTTCCCATTCGATCCCGTTCCCTCTAGTGCGTGTTATCTAGAGGAGCCGCAGAACTCAAAGCGAACTTAACATACCTTCGTTGCCGAGAATCTCAAGGACTCTCTCTTTATTTGCGCATCTCATTTCGCAATTTAAATCTTTGTGCGGCTAAATTTCTATAAAGTAAGATTTCTATACGCTTTGATTTCGGGGACAACATTAAAATAGCAAAATTATGCTAACATAGATTTTATCAATATAATATATTATAGGACCGTATGTGTGTGTATGTGTGCGCGTGTAAATTTATATATTACGTATATAGTCCCTAGAAACGCGCGCCGAAATGATTTTTCAGTCTTGAAACGCTAACTCTACTAAATCACCGCAGTATATAATATCAAGAATTAAATTGACTAGCAATTAAAAAAATTTTTGATGCTTATTCGCATCTTCGAAACGATCTTAATAATGACATATTAAAATCTGTAAATAATTAATTTTTATTGCGAGAAATATTACCTTGGCCGGGAGTCGTAGTAGATTTTATCAATAGATTTCTTTATTTCTATCAGAGTATAAGATAATACTAATTAGTCAAGGCACGGCAGTAATTCTGCCTTGACTAATTTAGTATTATTTTATACTCTGACTATTTATAGAGGAAAGCCTCGTATTATGAAATAGGCGCCTAATATGAGATAGCGGCGTTTTTGCTAAACTAATAAATATCTATTGATTCCATCATGAATTTATTGCTCTTGAAAATTATTTTCAAGTAGAAAATTCATTATTAGATCATGCTTGTAGTTATTGTAAAACAAGATTTTAGAATTTGGATATCTTCGAGTTTCATTGAGATGAGCATTTAAATCTTTGTTTATTATTTAATAAATAAATATTTGGTAATAAATTCTTCATGATAGAGTAAGGTCGTACTAATAGAAAATTACGGGATATGTTGAATTGTTTAATTACAGAGGTTAGATTTGATGATTGTGAAAACCATAAGGCGTGGAAATCGTAATATGAGATACCCAGGATATTCTTAATATGAAATAATCCATGCTGCTATATTATAGTGAAAATCGTTGCTAAAGTATAAATGTTATTACAATAATAAAAAAGACAATTGGAATGAACGTCGAGTGTCTATATCTGTGATGCTTGATTCCAACTATCTAAAAACGAATTCTGGATATAATCTATCGCATGCTCATTTTTTGTGCACGCTGATGTTTGTTTGTATTTTAGAAACATTAAATAAAGTTTTTTAATTGCAATACTGATATACTTTGCGTTTTATTATCGATTTCTCGGGGCATTTCGTATTAGGAGCACAATGTTTTAATTTTGCGATTTGCTCACTTTTTACATTTCTTTAATTTAAAAAAAAAAATGGAATTTGAATTAAATTTTATGTAACGTTATCTTAAAGCTTATTAAATTCTCTTCAAAATAATCTATTATTTTTTTAAATTCTGCTTATAGACTTCTAGCATTTATCCAAAATTAACTCCATCTTATAATAGGGGCCGTTTATCTATATATCTTTTATAATGGCTATTGTACGAATTCTTGGGTTATATTCACTTGGGATCTTTCAATTCTTTAGTGGCTGCTATTGATGCATGAGTAATGTCTCATATTTTTGAAGAATTGTATTGCTGATAACTTTAAAAAGAGTCGAAACGTTCGTTTTTATGGAAATACATGCAATCAATTACTGTACCGATTAACAGTATTATTTGATCACGCTTCAACAACTGCGTTACACTCTCATTTGCTCGATTTCTCAGGGAAGAGAAATCTTCTTTTTTTTTTCCTACTTACTTCTTAACAGCGCTAGTATCAATTAATTTTTTTAGAGCGGATTAATCTGAAAGCAATGTACCGATAAGTTGCTTCTAACGAAAAGCGATGTACTTGTTCTGTTACAGTTGTCTGAATAGAGCGGATTTAATCAAGGTGCACGACGGAACGGATTCAGGGGCGCCTACAATAGCCGTGCTCTGCAACCAGGGAACGGAAGTGGAGGTACTCAGCACAGGACCAGGTCTCTACGTTGAGTTCGTCGCTAATTCCGAATGGCCGGGCCAGGGTTTCAAGGCGATGTTCCAATTCCAGCCATTGGACGATGCGCTGCATCCTGGTCAGTAACGAACGACGATTACTTGTCGACATCACGAAAATTCACCCTTCTGAACATCCTTCGATCCCGCTACTCCTCTTTCTTCGGCACCGTCTCATCTCCTACGATGTGTAAGACCGCGGCCATTGATAAAGTTTCCACTCAGGTGAATCCCTGAAGTCATGGGACGAGCCATTAAATTATCCATTGCCTTATGTCGCATTCTGAGAAATAGTTGTAGAAATATCTTTTAGAATTTGTTATGTGTTTGGATTCAGTTTATTTATCTTTTTCACTTACACAGCAATTTTATTGTTCCTATAAAAATTAACAAATTCGCAATAATCAAACTTTTTCATTTTTATAAATTTCTTTTGATTATTCAATATCATATTATTATAAAAATTTTTGTTTCAAAAACATAAATATTTACATACAACTTGTACCTTCGTTAAATTATTTCTTTTATATTCTTGATAGACATAAATATAGGTTGATTTAAAAAAATGATTACAGTCAAAAAGAAGTTATATGTTATTAAAAATTTAGTTGATAACATTAAATTATCAAAGTATATGCTAAAGTATTGTCGGTCGGTATTGTAGTTCGAAGTTCAAAAGCTCAACATAACGCGTCGCTATGTTAAAGCATGTATGAAAGCGCCATGAAACAGAGCTTTTGCGAAGCTTTCCGCTAACCCTTGAAGCCTTTCACGGTCGGCAAGGAAGATCGTGCAGCTTTCCAACAAACTGTAACATCTAGCGAGAAAGCTTATATTGCTCTGAAAATGTGAAATATTCTTTGCTTACTTGGTAATTGGTCAAACCATTCAACTTTTTCAGACATATTTGAACTGTTCTTTGATTTTACCTATTGTTATTATTATATTTTTCAACATTGCCATTAATAGATACACAATATGTATAAAATGATAAATAAACATATGATACTGATTATCATATGATAACTGAGTTTTGAGAATATTGTTGATTGTATTTTTACAACGCATTATTGTTAATAATTACCATTGCTCATTATATCAATAACGAGCATTTAGCAAATTTTGAATTAATACTGATGCGTTCAATCAATATTTTGACAAAATCTAAGCACTGTTCTCATTCTCAACAAGAATGGAATCTAATGTATTTACAAGACGATGAATCATACGGATAGATCCTTTGTACTAGGTAGATTGGCTGCGGTCCATTGCATACGCGACTCCCTGTTGTAATTAACGGCACTGTATATTCTGGAGATAATTACAATAATGTGTTTCAGAGCCGGACAAGGTCCCAGGAGCCGTTACGGGGAACCCCAAGTACTCAGTCATCGGACCAGCTGTCAGCGCTACTAGTAAGTATACATTGCATGCCGTGCACGCGATTTATCACCTTTCTTAATCAATAATTGCCTCGCCATGTCCCATGGTACTGTCTGAGAAAAGATAAATTTTGCGGAATAAATTTGTACGAGCTAAAGTACCACAAAATCGGGATTTCACCTTAAATATGATAAACATTATCTCGGTTAAGCGTGGAAAAAAAATGCGAGGATGTCTACTTCGATAAGTAATACAACTTGTATTATAATAAATTTATTAGATCTGTTAGAGTTTCGTAAAAAAAAATAAAAAAAAATAAAAAAAAATATAGAACAATTATTGCATCCATAACTTTCCGAACGAGTGAAAGGTAATCTGGGAAACGTGACTCACAGTCTAAGAAACAGGATACCTCGATGTAAAATAAAATTTTACTTTAGACGTAACATACTTTTATGAAGTCTGAAAGAATAAGGATAACATCAGCCTCGAGGGTATACGGTTCCTGTCGTTGTTTAAAAGGATTATTTTGATGTCTTCAACATGAATGTCGGCGAATACGTGTAGAAATATGATTTTCCCCAGAGCCCTCGACACATAACTTCTCCTAACGTAGCGGCGTGTAAACTTTGCGAGTACTTGCGCTTGTAGAATCATCACCCGTATGTTAGGACGATGGTGAAAGCTCGACGGACTCCGAATTTTATGGCTTTTTCATGAAAATGAGGTGGTTATCTCGTATCCTAAATATCACCATAAATTCCGTTGATAAACAGCTTCCGTTTGAGATTTGATTTTCGTATTTCCTCATTTGTTCGTGTAACTCTGAACTTAAAATTTATCCAATCTTTTCTTGACATACATAGCAATTTAGCAACATCGTGCGATTATCCAATTCATATTTTTATGATATATTTTTATATAATATATAATAACCAAAAGATGTATACATTAAAAGTCTCTATATATAATATAATATTCGTATTTTGTAACTAAATTCAATAGTCAAGTATCTCTCTTTTTCTTAAATTATA
>NW_017305135.1:521596-524995 GCF_001594115.1 Trachymyrmex septentrionalis
TATATATATATACTTGTGTGGTCCTTTAACGCATTCAGATTATTCAGATACTCCTAGACTTGATTCTAATTTCAATTTGTACGTGGGACTCAAGACCTTAACATGTTTACTCATGTAAATCTATCTCTTAATACGGGTGAACAACAACAGCTGCGGCATACGTAGGAATGCGTGACAATGAGAACCTTTATCAACACAACGAAGTCATAAGGGTACTTGAGGCTCGAATGGAAGCCATCCTATGAGACACCGAAGTTTATGAAGGCCGATCCTATCTTGTCTTTCGACATTCTCCTGCATATAATGTTTAGAGGGTTACCTTAGAATAATTATATAGTAAAACCTGTATTCGATATATAATATTTGCCTGTTTGTATTCGCCAAGCGTTGCGTATATAAAGTTTGTATTAATACATTCGTGGCGTTATCGTTGAAAAAAGTCGATTGCTAAATTAACATTACATCTCTTATAATATTATACAAGATACATCCGAGTAATAACAAGCAGTTTCTCTGAAGCACTCCAGTATTGAGATCGTCAAGGAATGAATTAATGGTTACAAGAGGAAGATTGAAATGTTTTCAAAGGGATATCGGTAGATTTCGATCGGCACGTTTGTGCACTAACTGTAATTACGTAAAGTGAGAAATGAGCAGTCGTCGTCGTAGTAAGAGTTGGGCTTCATTTACGTAATTGGTTGGTTACGTGAAAATATCGTCAATTCGCACCGTGAAAACGTACCAAGGGCTAACTTCTGCGTATTCTCGCCTCTTTCCTCGTTTTCTTTTTTTCTTATTTTTTTTTTTTCTTAATCGAACGGGAACGAAACGAACGTCGATAAGGTAATTACCGCAGAAATTAAGTGCGCCGATAAATAGACGGAGGAAGTTGTTCTATCGGAAACGGATGGTCAAGTTTTCCAATTTTTTCACACTTACTCGTGAGAGAAAGAACAAATTGCACATACTGATATACGCCGGATGCAATAACGTGTGTACATCACTTCACAGCTCTCTCTCTCTCTCTCTCTCTCTCTCTCTCTCTCTCTCTCTCTCTCTCTCGTACTGTGCTGTTTACCGTACAGCGTACACGGAGTGAAGCGAATAAGCAATAAATAACGTTTGTGGACAAACTCGTGCGCGTGCGCGCGCCAACGGAGGGTAAATGTTCTGCTAAACGCGTATATATGCGCGGCGTTAGCTTTCCGAAAAATGACGTATTTCGTTTCGCGGATAATGTCGAGGCCGCGAGACGGTAAATTCTGATGGCTATGCCAGACCTTCGTCATCTCGGCTCTCGGCCGAGAGCCGGGTCGAGAATGCGAGAGAGAGAGAGAGAGAGAGAGAGAGAGAGAGAGAGAGAGAGAAACGAAACGGGAACGTACGCGAATGATGGATCGAAATTCTACAATTTTCTCAGTCCGTTCAGGAAAGTGCTATGTATGTGCTATGCTCGCACGATGCTAACTTTGCAAACGACGTAACGTTGTTTCCCGGTATTTTACGCTCGTCTCCAAGCCGGAAAGTACGCTTTCCTGTGAAACTAATAATAACTTTCTGCAGTGCGCACGCTTTACACTTAAGATGTAAGTGTCGCAAACTTCCTACGACGCACCCAGTTGCGATAACAAATTTCCTTTACTACTATTAGAGCGATTTAATTGCCAATGAAATATCGTTCCATTCTGTCAAGGGCTAGAATAAAACGATTCTTCCGGATTCTTCTTTTCCGTGAAGATGATGAATGTTACCTAAACGGTAACGTCGCATCGTGTTATAGCACGATTGTTGGAGATTTCTTCTTTTTTTTTTTTACAAATTAAATCTTCTAAATTCACATCACACTTACGGTGCGGTGACTTTTGGCCAATTTGATTGATATTGACACCGCGTTTGTCCAATTTAAAGAATCATAAATAACGGTCGTCAATGAGTTTGATGACGCATGACATGTAACTATTTCGTAATTGCGATAATGTACCACAGCAATATTGCAAACTCTACGATTGACGTGTCGTTATAGTTCATAATTTATGAACGGAATGACAAATTTACATGGCCGTAAGTGGAGCGCAAGCACTCCAATTTTATATTCTTGAATATATTCACGTTATTCATCAGCTATGAATATGTACGCTC
Source organism: Trachymyrmex septentrionalis (assembly GCF_001594115.1). Taxonomy (NCBI): domain Eukaryota; kingdom Metazoa; phylum Arthropoda; class Insecta; order Hymenoptera; family Formicidae; genus Trachymyrmex; species Trachymyrmex septentrionalis. Next base: position 523,736 of record NW_017305135.1, read on the forward strand.
GTCTAGCGCATTGCACACGCATCTAGTTAAAAATATTCTACTAACGTGCTGATCAAGTATACAGGTGTATGCATAACGGTAAATTTCCTACATAATGAATGACACATTGATGTCGCACGCCCCAATCGTAGTTTATTGTTTGTCATACGCTAATTTATTAAACAAGTTGCCGCAAATATGTATGAGCGTTGCATTATGCACACTTTAAGAGAAAGGAAATATTTTTTATAAAAATTGCAATAATGAAGATTGGGCTAAGCAAAGTCTTGATGCTGTGTTATTAAAAGACAAACAGCACACAGCTATAATTTATTATAGCACATATACGTTTCGACCCCAATCACGTTCAATGTTAAAACAATAAAATTCAAACGGAATTAACTAATCATTCTAATAACAATAAAAGACATATAACGTAATTATAAGAACAAAATATTATAAAACCTATTCGCAAATTCCACAGCTACGACTGTGAGATACATTTCAGATACACTGAATCTCTTTGTGGTCGTCAACGGTTGTCTTACAGTAGAGTGCAACAGGAAAAAGCGTACTACGAAGATTTTGTGATGTAAATATTCTTCTACGAAAAATTTGGACAATTGCTGCGTCGCAATTCATTGCTGAATCCATCAGCTGAAACGTGATCTTGGATAATCGATTATTCAACGTCTTCATTTAAAATTGTCATAAATGTAACTTAATCGCGGAGAAGTCTATGGTTCTGCGTGAGTACGTCAAGTCACATTACACACAAATGTGTCGTGATGAAAGAGAGATTATTATATACATCGCCAGTGATGAGATAGGAAAAAAAAGAGAGGGAAAGAGAAACGTAAAGACACAATAATACGTGCGATCCCATCATTACCGACGACATCCAACACAATGAAGTTTGATCATAATAACATCGGCCATAAAGCGCGCCGACCTGCTCGCTATGTGTCGGATGCAGAATGATCCACTCGAAACGAAACGGCCTCGCGTGATAAAGTGGGTACTAAACCGGCCGCGGTGAAAAAAAAAAAAAAGGAGACTTGTAGGATCCTATTATCGACACTTGTTCAGCGGACACTGCGTACGCGATCGCCGAAATTTACGGCGGACCATTTCACCTTTTATCTCTCCGCCATTTGAGGAAAGTTTCTTCAAACGTCTCACTTGCCATTATTGTAAGAATTACTACGACGTTTACGTATAAACTACGAAAAAAGGATTTGGAGGAGACACCAATTTGACCCCAGGAGGGTCTCACCGTTT
>NW_017305135.1:525007-535226 GCF_001594115.1 Trachymyrmex septentrionalis
CCCATAGTCTCTCTTCCTCGTTTCTCTAAAAAGAGAAAAAAAGAAAAGGAAAATAACGTATAAATCGCATTTATCAATCAATCAGCAAATTATTTAGCGATTATTATTTTTCGATATATCACGATATTCGGAATAATTAATTAAAACGCATGTTGCATTTATCGCATCAACGTCCAAATTAGTTTGTTTATGTTTCCTTTCCGTTTCTATTTGAATAATTGCTTCGATTCGCGCGCGGCTATGTAGAAGGTACGCCGCAAAAGCTATTCATAAACATTATGCGACGAGCGGCATTAACATGTAGCTGGAAATGCCCGCGCACCTCGCCGCACGATAATCATACGGGATGCCAATAAATCGTCGTGACTGCAAGCAGTGGATCTCTTGCCGTCGATTCGGCGACCGGCTATCGATTTCTCCGGGTGTGCGGTCGGGATATCGAAATCGAAGGGGTTCCGAGGTAAGTCCCGGACTGTCGGAAATGTATAAGATCCATCTCGCGCGCTTTTCAGGGATTGACGTTGAAAGAGTCACGATTTACGTTAGCCCTTTTCTCCATGGAGAAAAGAGGAAGAGAGAGAGAGAGAGACGGTGACCCCTCGGAAGCCGTAGAAATCTAATAGACCGCAAGCGAGGATGAGATATTGGCCCGGAGATCGGTCTCGATCGATGAAGCGTAACAGTACTTACCCTACCGTATCGTGAAATTCGTATTCAACCCGTTCCTGCGGGATACGGGACTTTCTCAATCACGTTTTATCACGTTGTTCGCGCGCCTTGACGATTGAATTAACGTAAGCGCATCTAGTTATTCGGCCATCGAGCATAATGCATGTTTCTTTAATTTTTTTTTCTCTCACTTTTTGCAGACGAAAGATAGAAGGGTAGATATAAATAGTTAATGATTAAGATGCCTATTAATACAACTCACGTAAAATTCCACTGATAAAGTCATTTACGCCACATTTATATGTTTAATGAACTGTGGATTAAATCACTGTAAGAGAAGTTTACCGAGCTGAACTGTACGCCATTTGCTGTTGATAAAGACAAACGAGTTTTCCGATTTGCCAGTCTGAAATTGGTCGCGTAAGCGTAGTGGCTATTCAACACTCACCACATCGATCATATTTTTTTCAGTATAATTGCATAGTCGCCGATGACAAGTAAGTTTTTGCACAAGACCGAAAACTTATTTATCCGTACAATAAGTGTTAAACTCATACCATTTGATCCATTCAAACTAGACGAGCGATTCTCAAAATTATTTCAGATGATTATTATTTTTTCATCAATTATCGCAGCGTGATTAATAAAGTGTGTTAGAGCACTGTTACGTAATTGATTTGAAAAAGGGATTCAAAGGCACTCAACTTGTCGATCACCGTAGGACAAAAATTGTCGGAAAGGTCGTCCCGTAAACAAATTTAGAAATGTAGAGACACACCTCGTAGAATCGTGGTCCTGGATTATTCCGACTAATGCCTCACTCGAGACTTAACCATTTTAAATATTTCCATCGAAATGATTATTTCATACGTAGTTCATTCGATATATGCTGGCAGTAGGTACGCGACATATTCTCGCGTGTGCGGAGTGACGACGAAACCAACGGACAATCAAAGGAACCTGTATTAATTTTTCAACCGCTCCAACCTTTGAAAAAGATTCTCTTGCGTTTGCGCCGAGGATTTAAAGAATTCTCTATGGAACCGGCACGTTAAACAGTAAATAAATATTTCCTCCATTCGCGAGAGATAGAATTTGCGCGAATGTTTGCTATAAAAAAAAAAAAAAAAAAAAAAACCAGATATTACTGGAATCGCGTACCGGTAGAAATATTGATTTCATGATCTATGTAGATACAATCTGGCAATTTTAATTGGTATTCAAATAAACGTAAAAGTATTTAGAACGTGTGTTTCATCTTCTTTATATTTAATATTTCTATTAATAAATGGCCGCTGGCCCAATAAAAAAAAGAACAGACGGATTAATGCAATCATAAAATCTGAGCCTTAGGGCGGAACTTTCCCAAGTAATAAAGACAATATTGGCTTCACAGTCCGCAGCAAATTTAGTTAATAATTTTTAATAGTACGCGCGCGCAATATCAGTGTTAATCTTGTTCTGAACTTTCTAATCTGCGGGGAAACGAAGGCGGGAAGAAGTGTCAGTTGTGTGTCTTCAAGCACTGATAAAACGTGCAGCGGTCCACTTGGTTGCACCCACCACTCTATAGCAACTTTGCGGCCACTTCATCTAACCGTTAAATTCAGCGTCAAGACGCGGGGTGAAGTCCCTCCTATTCTACAACGGACATAATATTAAGTTTGGCCGTGACGCACACCACGCTCTTTCTCAAATTCAAGTAGATATATTTTCAGCTTCCGAAAAATTTCGAACTCGAAGGAGAACTGCGTCCTCCATCCCTCCGTCTGACGCGCGATAAAATATTTACGCTCGCGCTACACGATTTCTCGATCATGAAAAAATCAGACTCTCTCGCGGGGTAACCCGAGGCGGAGAGACGTGCGGGAAGAAAGAGTTAGAAAGAAGACGAAGTAAAGGCTCTCCGGAGAGGAAGTAAGGGTAGTAAGAAGCTCTCCGGAAGCCCGCGGATTTTACCGGCAGCTTTTTCCGCGAACGAATACATTTATTACGAGCGCTTGTATCCGCGAGTTATTGCCACGTAATCTTCGTCTGCCCAAAGTTTGCGCTAAGGCTCGGCGCTAACGGTTCGCGTTTTTGCAGCGTTACCGCAGGAACGGTCCCGCAAAATAAAAGCCACCGCCACGACGGTCGTAACAATTATCATTAGTTGCACTCGTAGCAGCTTCGACGCGAAGGGGGGGGGGGGTAAGGAGGAACGGTGACTTCACGGGAAGATGCAGCGCAAAACGTGTTTGGTAGTTTCTTTCACCACGAAGTCGTCATTCCAATAGTTTTTCGGTATAAGAAACTACTGCGACATTAAAGCACGGCGAACGTTCGATAATCAGGAAACATCCCTTTTATCGCGACTGCTATTTACCAAAGGGTTTAACAGTATATCGATTTAGCAATTTTTATAATGATATATAACAAAAATGATTCACGTATGAACGATGCATGTGCATTATTACCTTATTATTACTGTCGCTGTGGTTATTCATGAATGGAAAATGTATGTGAAAGTAATTATATGTAATAGTAGAGAAACTCATTATATAAAAAAAAAAATATACATTTTTAACATTGTTTTTGCATTTATGATGGAGCTCATAATGTGAGTTTCATTGAGAAAAAAAAGACATTTAAATGAAAATTAACGTGTATACTTTTTCAAAGATTACAATTACAATATCGAATTTAATTAATGTTACAACGTACAAAATCGTAATGTTTCATTTATTGTCATTGGAAATATAGTCATATAGAAATATCTTTTTTATTAATAAATACGTTTCTGTTAATTTATCAAAAGATAAAAGAATATTCTTCTCTTTTAACGCATTTCAACTTTTTGTTTTTATTCAAAAAACAAAATTTATTTTTATTATATCAAGACAAAAAGTAACTTTGAAACAAAATTATATTTGTACCGGTCGTAAGTTTTAATAAATATTTTTTAAGTATTAAAAAGCCTTTAAATTTTCCTCAGAGAAAGATCAATTTAATACTGGTCAAAGAATCTATAGACGAAAGGAGATTGGCCATAGTTTCGGGACGTCTTATACATCGTGACATTTTCTTTCAACCATTTGGTCTTTCAATTGTGTTCTCAAACGTAGAGTTTTGTCGTGATTTTACGATCACTATTTTAAGTTAAGAGGAAGAGGAATAAAAGTGTATCCCCGCCATTATAAAAGTTTATAAAAACCGGATATTGCGAAGTTTAGCGAGGATGGCAAACAATGTTACGCAAACAGACACGATCCCCGCGCACTTTTATTAGACACACAAATACATGTATCAGTAATATACATTCACAGTTTTCTAGTAATTCTAAGGATTAATCATTTTATCCAGAGAATTAAAATTTATAGAAATTTATCTTTATAGAAATTTATTATTGGGAAATTGTGAATAATTTACTTGCGTTTATATTCTCCCTACATTTCTTTTACGTTTGTATTCTATATGTTCTAAATTAAAATATTGATATACAATACATTTCGATGGTAAATCGTATTCTTGACGAGAAATTCTTGATCTCGCGCTGTCCGATTTGAAGAATAATTATACAAATAATTGTTTGTAAACATATTGACTAAACGTTACCGATCAATGTATAACGTGTATTATCCCTTAAAGTCAGCTAGAGCAACGGAAGGTAAGCGGAAACGCTCACGTGCACGACATGGCTTCGAAAACGGAAGTTTGAGGGATGATAGGGTGTTCAGCCTCGACAATTTCGAGGAAGTTGTGACAGTTTGTCTACGTCGCGCGGGTATCGAGGAAACTTAGCGGCACGAATAAGCTCTTTCACGTGCGTACGTTTTACCTCGTCAGTTTTACCCTTTTTAGCCGAGCGAAAAACTACAAGAGCTAAACGAGGATACTCAATATGAGAGCTTTTAAATCTGGATACTGTGCGGAACGCTTAAAGTATTCCTACATTACAACCGAACGTTTCGTTTCCGATATCTATATTTTTTTAAGCGTAGGATTTACGTTCGAAATAAGCTGCGCTTCGAGAGAGCAGTTCTCCGTACGGTCATCCGCTTAACCTTTTACGACGCGCTGAATAAAAGTGTCGGAAAAAAATTTGTCCTACCTACGAATAATATGTACAAAGAAACATTAAAATAGCGGCGCGCTGAAAAGAATCAACCAAAACCGGAGGCTATCGGCGGAATACCGGCTCTGTTTTTCGATGCGCAGACCGCACCCGACCTGTCGGAGCGGAGACGAATTTTGGACCGATACGCGATGCGGGGGGGGGGGGGCGTAGTCTGCTGTGATTGTTTCGACCAGAAGTACTTTCTGGGAGCGTAGAATGGATAACAGTCCAATAAAATCTAATTTAACCGGGGAGTACAAACTAGGGGATGATACATTTTGTGGTTGACTGACTCGAAGTTGCGGTGTAACAGACGGAAAATAGAAACGACGATGGAGTTGCCTGTACACACTACGTGCCGCTCTATAGTTATACATGCCTACACAGACACACGCGCGCATGCATGTATATATTATATATTTACGATATGCGTGTATGTTCACAAGCATCGTGTGTGCATCAGCGGCTGCATCGTTATATATGTGGGCGCCGTTGGTGGATAGAAACGGTCGGCAAGCGACTGCAAGCCTCGTGGGAGCGCTAGCCGCTCGGATACGATTGTAATTGGCAAGCCCATATCCTCAACACGTAATATCCTTGCTTGCTATCCCGTTCCTCGATCCGAGGTTCATTAATTCCTATTTCCGCCCGTCTACGTCCTTTCTATGAACTCGAGACTTCTGTCGATCGGTTTAACAGCGTTTTCCCTCCAAGCTCAAAAATATGTTTGCCCGTTTTTTCCCGTCAGCCTTTTCCCCTCATTTTTATCCCGTCTTCTCCTTTACCTTTCTCGTCTCTCGCTCGCGCAGTGCTGCACGTCGTGAAAAGGTCGTAAATCCGTTCTCGATGTTATTTCTCAAATATCGCTTGCTCGGCTCGTGTGTACTTCTCCGCCGTGCACGTCAAAACACGGTAAAGTCGTAAACCGTTTTCCGTCGTTTATTGGACAGAGAGAGGACAGTGGAAGACTTAATCCGTTGAGCACCGAGAGCAACTTACGTTTAATCTGCAGGTGGATATATAATATTTAGCAATACAGATAGACTCCTGGTTTCTAGCTGGAGAGACAACGAATTATTTGTTTCTTTGTTCACGTCGTTAACAGCACATCGATTAGCAATAATTAACGCACAATTAACAATTTTGTTTGGAGTACGTTCATTTTGTACCATTTTTGATTGGAGAAACCGATACGTGGATGCAAGCATCCACTACGTTGCGATGGGGGTATCGATCGTTAATTACGCCAAAATTAATTTATACTCGATATTACACGAAATCCTTGTCGTCCTTCACGAGGTCCCTTGTCGTCCGTAATACGTCATTAACACCGCGATATAGCTGAAATTCATTACTACGCGAAAGTTAAATTATTGCTGGGCCATAATTACTTCGTAGCACCTAAACTATGGATAGCAAAAGGATTACTCCAGGTCCCTGTCGACCTAGTTTAAGTAGCAAGACTGTGGTGTAATACTTAATCTTCCTTAATATTTTTAATTATGCGGTTATAATAATACCTATGATCCAACAAGTTATTAAACTGATAAGATAATCTTTAGATTCTATTGAACTTATCTTGTCTTGGGATGACCCTGAAAAATTTCCTACATCTATGAAGACATGTATGTCGAAACATTTAACAGAAATCTAATACGAGTGTAAAAATATCTAAATCACATTTATCATTGAGACTGATAACTGATGTAACAGACGTTTGTAAACAACGCGAAATGTGTAGACCGCGATCGATGAAGAGACGCTGCGCCATATTCGCACGTGGTGTGTATACCTGAACGGAGGTAGCCCTGCAGTGGTTGCTAATTCGCACGCTGCTCTTTACTAATTCGACGCGGAGAGGTAATTTGTTGCGCGGCAACACGACCACGGACCAAGTACGACGGGAACAGGCTCGGCCAACGATCCCCATTTTCGTCGAAGCTAACGTTGGGAATTGCGAGAGTCGGACCTCCCCGACGTCATAGGACTTTCATGACTTAGGGGAAACACGCGTGCGCTTCCATAACGTAGAACGGTGGAATTGTGGGGGATTCCCCTCCCCCCCCTCGCCTCTTCTCGTCGAGTCGCGTGCTTACCCTGTACAGCCATGCATAACATTTTGCATCTACGAAAGCGCCCCGCGCTTCTCAGACCCATGGAAAACTACGTCTCTCGTAAGAGGACGTGGAGGAGGACACGCGGAGGATCTCGCTAGCTGTCGAGGCAGCGAGCGAGGAGAAAAGAGGAAGAGAGGCTAAGGTGAAAAGCGCGGCCTTAACAAGAAGGCGAAATGGAGTTATCGCAGGGCGTGGATGTAGAGAGGAGCTTGAAGTAGGTTACGAGGGAGTGTCTACTCGTCGTGCGCTCGAGGTACTTATGTTTGCCAGCGTATTCAAGTATTACTGAAACAAGAAATATTTCTCTCTCGTATACGGACATAACGAAGGCCATTGAAATCTCTGTATGTATCACGGTAGCAGTTTGTATATAATAGTTTGTGCTGTGTATCACGTATTTCAACCGCAGTACAGTTCTTATTTGATTCTCTCTAATTACGTAACACACACACACACACACACACCTTGCGAGATACATAATTAGAAAGAAAAATTATATTTTTTAATAAAAATAAATATGTATAAAATGAAGAACGCACGTGAATGAGCTGTGCGTCTTATCGATTGCGGTTTTTTTTTTTTTTTTTGAAATAATGTAGGAGGCTTTGAGGAAAGTCGAATTATACGCAAAAGTGTATGGTGAAAATATTGGCCGCATTAGATAGTGGTCGAGCGAGACTTATCGCATGCACCGCGGACGGAATCGCGAGTAGGTAGGTTGGTTTACTTTGAGAATGACGCGAGCATTCATCTTGCACTCGGAAGAAAAGCCACGGTCGTTCAGGGGCATGGGGGCATTTTTGCAAAAAAAGTCTCGACTCCCGGCATCCACGATTACGTGAACTGGAGCATCAAGGAAAGTTTCTCCCTGGACCTTAGCCACAGATATTTACCCGAGTGCTCGCTCGAGTGTCGCCCCTTAAGTTAAACTGGTCGACCGCTAAGTAGCCCCGAATTAACGCTAATGGATATCGCGCTATGAAGTACTGCTACCGATAAAATTATAAAGTTTCCCGGAGATGGCCGGGGCGAGATGGGAAAGGGGAAAGAATAGGCGAAGTTCAGTGAGCAAGAAAAGGTCCGAGAGAAGTGTAAAGAGGGAGACTTATAAATTTCCTGGACGACAAGAGGAGAACGACAACTACGGCATCTCGCGTTGGCCTACACTCGACTACGCAGTCTCAAGAGGTTTAGATAGAAAAGGAGCATAGCACGGCTCGATGAGTACATTGGGAACGCGACTGTGATATATGTGCGCGCTTGGTGGCTGCAAATGCGGGTGGGTGAACCAAGAAGGGCGAGGCAAGGCGACGCGAGGCGACGCGACGCGAGGCGACGCGACGCGACGCGATGCGACGCGACGCAACGCGAAGAAGGAGTGGCGCGAACGAAGAATCGTGCGGATGCGATGAAGGGAAGTTTCGGGCTGCGTTAAGTGGTAAAGGGTGGTGATTCCGTGCGCGAGAGGTGGAGAGGCGGAGAGGCGGAGAAATGGAAGGGGATTATGGGCCGCAATGGCTCGACGTGTCACCCGACTGAAAATTATGATTCTTCATTTAGCGCCGTGGCGCATTCTCGCGTTTCTTGCGGTACTTTTAAGGCTTTAGATCTGCGTTTACAGGACGGCCGCCGTGTGTTGTTGTTACACGGCACGATCTACGAAAGACTCCTGTAACGGATTACGTAGGAGCGGCAATAAGGAACTTGATTATATTTGGAACTTTCTTACGGCTGAAAAAAGCGGAGAAATGAGTGATCGAGCAAACGTTATACATTCTTTTAAAAATGTAATTAGGTGACCAAAGTATTCTAAAAGATAATTGAATGGATAAGTTTAAGAAGCGAGAGAGAGATCACGGGGTCATCACGTGAGTAATGATGTAAGAGAGTTTTACCAAGTGATATCTGAAGCGTGTAACAACGAGGCAAGATAGAAACAACGGAGATTACGGCTTATAACGGGGCGACGTGCAACTTGAATGAAAATTATAACCCTTCGTTTAACATTAGAGCGTTTTCACGTCTTTATTGCCTTTGAAGCTCACCACCTGAGTGTTTATCGCTCTTTCGCGCATGAAGATGACGTTTCGATGTGTACTTGATATATATATGTATAGCAGAAAGATACCATACGTATAATTTCAATATATATTATAATATGTGTATTTTAAATGTGTCAGACGCGATATATTGTTTTTTTCAACAAATTATCTTCCTATAGATAAAGATTTTATACACTTAAGTAAGTTTGATGATTAAATAGTTTGAAAATATTTACCATAATTCCTGTATTTTATAACGACAGAAAATTTACTTTTATTTAAAAAATTGTTAAAATATAATCAATATAACGGAATGTTATATATGTAAGCTCTTGACGTATAAATAAAATAAATGTACAGAGAATAAACGAAGCTTTTTGAAGTGGATAATCGGATAATGATTTCCGTTCGACTAGCATTTGAAAGCTCGACACTTATTCAAATTTCACAGAGGATTCGCTAGTTAGCGTTGCGTTCGTTAATGAGCACTGGCATGCTAAAAAGGACCGCATGAACCGGTCGAATTCCTGCATCGTGTTGCGAAGACTACTTAGTGGGAAACTATGTGCCAGACTATATCGTTGCATTTTCTACTTACGCGAGGATCACGGTTTTACGACACAACGATGGCCATAAAACTGTCCCGCTTGTGGCTACGCTTGACACGAAAAATATATAGCCGCCTTTAAAATGAACATTCTGAAATTGCCTTTTTTTCTTTATATTTTCTACCGTATCGAAGAAATAATTGTAACGTATAACGTTGTTGGGAAACGGTAATGGGATGTGAAAAATTTCTGTGCTAGACATATTAATCGATAATGTTACGTGTGAATATTTGATGCATATGCTTGCAATACAATAAACTGCATGCAATATATGTAGAGGGTATTTTACAAATATTTAGCTTACATAGATCTCTTCACTTCTGACCTTTTCTTCTTTATATTTTCGTTTGTGAGGCAGGATAAGACATGAGTATACATCTTCTGCCTTCGATACAAGTTCGTCAGGAAATGTCTCTCGGTTGCAAAGAATAGAATATGTAAATAGTATATGATATGAATGTTACATAAAGCTCGAATTCAGAAAAGTTATAAAAATGTTCTCCTCTCAAAAAATTAGGTCGTTTCAAGATATACATATATATATATCCTGAAAATAATATTTACTTATTTACTGAATAATTTATAAAAGATGCAGCTCGATAACTTACTTTTAAATTAAATTTCATACATTTCGCCAATATTTATATTTTAACAATAATTTTTTTCTTATACATACATATATATATA
>NW_017305135.1:535326-538726 GCF_001594115.1 Trachymyrmex septentrionalis
ATAAAATAAAAATATTTTGTTGAGAAAGGAGTTTATATAACATTATAGAAACGTATAAAAACATATGGAAATACAATACCTTGTACGTTATCAATAAACAGTTAATCGATTGATTGGATGATTGATATATCAAAATTTTATCAGATTTTTCTAAGTGGGTTAAAAACATATTACTTTGTTTTTATATTTTATTAAACATCTTCATGCCGGTGTATCCGTTACACGTTATAAAAATGTATAAAATTTCTCTTATCAATAAAAATGTTCTATATCATAAAAAAAAAATCCGTCCGCTTCTTCTCTTGCGAGCCGATCGTAAACGCGAGTAACGAGTCGATCTATTAGCTCTCGTACGCAAGGAATAAAGTGTGCGCAGGTGTTCCTAGCGAAGCGTGAAAAGGGTATTTTCACTAATTGCCGCGGCTTGGATAAAATAGATGCGTCCATTTACCCGTTTACTGGACCAAAGTACTTCTGGTTACGCTTCTCTGCCGCATCCAGATCAATTGACACGGTGGATGACGGTCTAACGGAAGTCATGCATGCGCATAGTGTTGCTAGATGCGCGCGAGCACATTTTTACTGCAGCGCAGCGCAAAGAAACGTTAATTTCCACGCCAGTGGCAGAAAATTGCATCTACTCGACACTATCGAGTACGAACGATGCAAGGCATCGATGTGTAACGCACATCGAGTTTTCCTGTATATAGGATTATAGCGTTCTATAGCGTTCATGAAACGTTTAATATCTACTGTGACCTATAACATCAAAAGGATAGTACGTGGCTAATTATCGTATTCGCGACCGTCAGAGAGTGTCTTGTCGTGTTAAATACGACGGAGCATTTGACACCTACCTTCTTACCAGCAACATCGACACCGACGACGACGGACACGTCGGGAAGTCATTTCTAAAGAGAAAACGAAGTCGCGCGCTTCCGTCGCAGAGGAATAATAACGAGACGTAGTTATCGATGGATTAATGGGAAAAATTGCCTGTCGATCATCAAAGTAAATGGAGAAGTGAATGGAGATTTGGTTTATATAAGGCTAATATAAGTGCACGAGCATTGTTGCTCTATCAAGCGACGATTTTTCTCTCAAAGATACTCACCTCTTATCTTTTCCTAGAGAAGAGAGAGTTCCTGCTTCTAGAAAATACAATCGGTGTGCCAGGTTCATGAAGACAAAGGTCGTCACTTTATGTGCTGTTTGAAAGTGAAGTAAAGTATCTCCTTTCCTCTTTCATCTTGCACGTTCCAATCAGCTCGATACTTCCGAAGGAGGATACAACGAGGAGAAAAAGTGAATGAAAGCAGAGCAGTGTGGGTTTGATGTGATCCATCGCGAAATATCTTAAACATGACGCAGCGAAAAATGTTTGATAATTTTTAAAATGTTAAATAATTTTTAATTTTTTTCGCGGAAAGAGATATTACACCTGCGTTACATTATCTACATTTGACCATAATTTTCATATTAATTAAATTTTATCTCGTATTTTTATGCATAATTTTAGAATATATCCGAATATATAAAAGTTTAATGATTATTCTATATTTATGCACGACCGAAGTAATAAAGTACAGAATTAGATGCAAATTAAGTACATGTGACAGTTAATATCTTGTTTCATATCTTGAGACAACTATTTTATCTTATAATATGTTACTTTATATAAGATTTTTCTTGGACAAGAATAATTGAATTTTTTCAAGTGAAGCGAAAGAAATTGGAGAAATAAAAAGAACAGAGAACGTTATAAAAATTTTATTTCGCAATTGATGATATAACAAATTTACATTATATATTTTAACCGGCTGATATATCAATATATTAGATCAAGGTGTTGTGCGTGTCAAATATAATTTTAAAGGAACGCGCACTTGACAGTCAGTAACCTTTAAACCAAATCTCCGTTCACTCTTTACTTTGAGGATCGATAGGCAATTTTTCCCATTAACCCATCGATAGCTACGTCTCGTTATTATTCCTCTGCGACTTAGTCCTCCTTTAGAAATGACTTTCCGACGTGTCCGTCGTCGTCGGTGTCGATGTTGCTGGTAAGAAGGAAGGTGTCAAACACTCTGTCGTGTTTAACGACAAGACTCTCTGACGGTCGCGAACACGATAATTGCCATTTGGCAATCAACGTTCGGCCGAGTTGATTAAATTCCTGGCAAATTCTCTTCTCGCGCATTAAGCGGCTTAAAACGCAAATGCCGCGCCTGGAAATTACTATCCGTGATAGAACCACAGAGGAGAAACCGGTGTGGAATTTGCGGGCTTCATGCTGATGGTAGCTCGTGTGAAAAAGCATCCTTTTTTCTTGGATACCCAGCGTTTGCATCAGTGTCAGTATCAGTGGAAGAAATTGAAACCGACCTGTCGCAACGCAATGAATATAAAACATCGTTCGGCGGGATATACATACCTATAATCGGATTTGCGGTTGGAAAATATAAGTGGTTAAATTGCGATTGCGCGTGATTAATTAATGTTAATCACAAGTCATAATTTTTGATGAAAAGGAACGAGGGAATAACTGTAAGCATATAAATTCGAGAAAAAGAAAGATGCAAGGGGATAAAATATCATTGTTCTTACATATCCGTTGTAATTACATTTGTATTATTTATTTTAGAGGGATAGATGTTCGAGGAAGAAAATGTTATTATAATATTAATACTATTTCGGTTACACTAAATTTCATTCTTTTATTCATTACGAATGCGTATAATGCTCTTTATAGGCAAAAAAAATTGAGATAATAGTGTCGTATGTTAAATAGCTATGTTAAATCATAGCTGGACAAACAGGTGCGAGTTACTGTTCCGATTCAGTCGTAGCATTATACAAAGTTAATCCTCTGACGTAATTAGAGTCCTTTCAAGCTCCTGTGTCGCCTTATTGCTTCGCGGTAGACAAAGCCCGTGTTATGCGGCCAAGTATAGTTCATGGACGTGTGTGCCCACCGGGGCACAGGGACTAGCACACCAGGAAACCACATCTGGAGACAACATGCTGGCGCTTAATCTTTCCTTCTTGTCTCTAATACTTCTTTCGTAGTGTAGTGCTTTCCGCCTCAGAACCTCGAAATTGCGTTTTCGCTTTTGAAGTACGGACTTGCAACTATTGCTCTTGAAAACTATCGGCATCTTTTATGGAACGCCTTATTATCTTATTAATGTAAAATATATGTTACATATGTAAGTATCGGCTGTGATAGAAAATCGAATTTGTAATTTATTGATATTAAAACATCTCTGCGAAGAGAATCTGTTTTTTAAAAAAAGAATTATTTTCCTTTTAAATCTCTCTCTCTCTCTCTACGCTGATTCTTTCAGACACTCTAAGGCAATTTGAAATTGAAAGTAATCGCGGCTCCCGTGTCTCTGGA
>NW_017305135.1:538826-540521 GCF_001594115.1 Trachymyrmex septentrionalis
GATTCTTTCAGACACCCTAAGGCAATTTGAAATTGAAAGTAATCGCGGCTCCCGTGTCTCTGGAAGTACAATTAAAGTTGATAAAAATTGTTCTATTGAAAGAAAGTTTGGTGTAAATAGCCAAGCGTCTTCCAATTATCTTTTACCCTCTCTTTTTCCCCGTGTGAAAATTCCATTTGTTACGTTCACCAAGCGCTCATGTCCGATCGAGATTTGTCGATATAACGGTAATTTAAATTGACGATGGTAACTCGAAATTAGCCGAGCACTAACGACCAACCGCACAAGCTTCACGCAGCGGGCACCCGGTTGTGGCGCACGACGTGGAGCCCAGGATGGCTGCTCCGAAATAGTTGTTGCAACTACATTACCTCGTTAGGCCAGCCGATAGTGGGACGATGTGCGGAACTATTATACATGTATACACATCGTTGATATTAACGGGTACTTAGTGAGAACGCGTATCCTTCGTATTGTTGCTTATCAATATATACACCCCACCTAGCCGGGATTATAAAGCGTGCGGTTATTCCATTTAATTGCCACGTATTTCGGCGCTCTCCGAAACGTTAAATGATTTCCATTAAACCACTTTGGCTCGGAATGTTTGATTGATAAGAATTCGTCCTCCAAGCTCGTGGCAAGACATTCTGGAAATTTATCGCGTAAAATACTTATGCTATTTAACCAACTTCCTACTCTCCTCTATCCCATTGCCCGAATCGTTATCCTCAACGACCCGCACTAGTCTCACGTCTCGACTCAGTCATTGGTATTGTTTCTCTCTACATCTTTCAATCGTTTGGTCTCACTCTGGCTCACTTTCCGCCTCTGCTACTCGCACTCGTATACTTGCGAGACACGCCAACAGGCACTACCATTCACTACCCCCCCAACTTTTACTTCCGTTTTATTCTCTACGCTTAAAGAATATTTCCCGCGATAAAGAGATCGGGTTATAGAGCACAAAGGCGGGAAGCTTTCATTCTGTTTGTTCCGGAGTGCCTCGGAAGAGACCGCAACGTGAGCTGTATACGTATCCTTCAACGTTTTCTTTTTTTTTTCTTCATCTTTACTTCGCATCCTCGTCGTTATCCTCTTCCTTGGCAAATTGGTGCAGATCGGTGCCTCTCGCGTCCTCTTTGCCAGCCAATTATAGATAATCCGACATTTAATGAGAGAGCGTCGGAAGGATTCTTTTTATGCGCGCGGGAGAGTGCGCCGAGCTACGATTTAGTTACTTTCCGCGGCGCTTCTCGTCTGCGACGCTTTTCCACGCTTTTCTCCGCGTAGTCAAATCGATAAAGATCCACCGAGAGGGAAGGAGGTGGAGCTTGATGGTTCACGGACCTCTGAGCCTGATAATAATATGCGGCCGATTCCAGAGCTACCCGCGGAAAAAGTTTTTCGTCATCGTAGCGACTATTCAAATTATTTCCGTTTCAAGAAAGAAAAAGTTCGAGCCTCGATGGTTTTCATGGTTGCCATTCAATCCCGCGAGCCTCTTTGGTCGAGGATATGAGAGCGGGAACTTCAACCACCCCGCTTCTGACGCCCGGGCGGTGTGAAAAACAATAATTGCCAGCACGGAACGTTTCCGCGGGGCATTTTCCATTTTATGGCCATTCATCATGTAGATATAAACCAATTTTAACCAAAGATAAAGATCTTGGGAGGCGGGGGGGGAGGGGTGAG
>NW_017305135.1:540621-562219 GCF_001594115.1 Trachymyrmex septentrionalis
GGATGCTGAAATGGTTTATTAAATATTTATTATCGCGATTCTACTACTTGTTATCTTCTAGCTCGAAGTCCAATAACCGGTAATATTGTTTTACACACACATGGAGTACAAACAACATATTTTATTCTTCTCTCGCTAATGCTTATTTATCTTTCGACCTACTTCCTCGAAGCCGTTTAGAATAACGTAGTTCAACACCGATAACCGTCTTCCTGCGCGAACGCAGAGTACCACATTCGCATTTCCCAATGCGTCGGACGGCGCATCCGCGAGAATAGTTGCGAGATTCAATATGGCTATATTTACGATGTACTCAAAATAGACTGCAAATCCAATTAGCCTAAAAGTACGAGTATAATTAAATCGTATTGTATATACAATCGTTGAGGGATAAAGGATTTTGCGATTTTTAAGCGGACACGTCGTAATAACGTTCTAATAAAAATATCGATAATGCGTAATTGGCTGTAGTATAAATCGAAATATTTGCATTATTATAAAATATATAATAAGTAATGAACTATGTAATAAGTAATTACAAGGTGCAAAATTCGATGCTGCCTAAGTTATGTAACGATAACTGACAGATCTACTGACAAACGTTTATAGACATATATTGTCGATTATTTGGCGGGGACAGAGAGTCATACCTCAAAATTGTGATCGGCGCGAATGACACTGCGAGCGGCGCGCGAAACGCTTCTCAATTCGATTTAACGGAAACGCCTGATCGATCATAGGCGGAACGTTAATTTTTTTCACGTAATGGTTTAATGGAACGCTTTTTGGCATTGCCGCGCGCGCATAACAATAATGCATGGATAGCGTAATCAATCATTTTTTCCTGCGTGACACGACCGTATCGGAGACCGGGAACTATCAATCGTGACAAATTCGATGTACCTTATGTACATGGGCCGAACGATTCGTCGGTCGTGGATAATCGAATTTATTATACACCCTGTTTGAAAACAACTAAACGAAGTTCGAATGCGAGCGTATCACCGGCCACTACGATCGCTACCCGTTCGCTGTTGAGCGTGCATTTGCGCTCTCATCACAAGCCGACCGACAAACCAACCGACCGACCCACCGACCGGCCGACCGACCGACCGACCGATCGATCAGCAATTGATTTAGAATAGCCGGTCGACTACATGAGTTCAACTCGCAATACCGGAAGCAAATTATAACGGACAGTCGCTAGAATTCTGTGTCAAGAGTCTCTATTGAAGAGAGGTGTGCAATTGTAGGCCGGATCGATTGTTGCTGGCACGCCGAAAGGTAACGCAACAAAGTACAATAAGCGAGGACGCGATATGGGATTATTATCAATTGATGCATTTATCTACTACTTTTTTTTTTTTGAGGGACGAAAGGAAGGGGAAAAGCGCGCAAAACTGAGTCTCGTGATACTGGAACTTCGTCTAAGAGCTATACGTAAATCGAGTTTCATGAAACGCATTCGGCATTATGGCGAGTTACAACGAAAATCGAGTTTACGCTCAAAGGCTGATCCAAGTTCAAGCGTAAACCATTTGCTGAGTGGCAGCATCGTATTTTCCAGTAAGTGAGAGAGAGAGAGAGAGCACATCCCAGCGTTAATGTATCTACGTAGAATAAAATTGGTCGGCTTTTGTAACAAACGCGTTGTTAACATTAGCCGGAGTATCAAAATGCATCGCGACTTATTCCCCCAAGTCGTGCACAAAGCAAAGTCCTTTAAGACCCGACGTTATTACGCTACTAGAAATTCATAGTACCTTACGTTTATATTTTACGTTCCATCGCATCTTATCTGCATTCGAAAGAAGTTAACGCTCGAATCCTCCGAGGAACTTCGTTCCCGTAAAAAGCGATAATGGAGGCAGAAAGCAGACTATCTGATTCATTCCTCGAGAAATTTCAAAAGCAGGTTGAATCTTTGTGGAATTTGACCATGTCTAAAAAAAAAAAAAGAACACACGCAAGCGAAAAGTTTTGTGGAAGCTCCAATGGACCCATTTTTTTCTCTCTTAATTTCTTTCTGTTTTACTATCGCCTTTTACACCGAAATATAAATCAATCGTGGTTATTTTGGCGAAAAGGTTCGTATTTTACAATCTCACGGTTGGTTATCGCCGAAAGACATCGTAAACATACATACCAGGCGGCCTACGCGTGTTACACCGACCGGTATCCAGAAACGCGGCCACGTCGCGCGAGCGATCTCGATTTATGGTCAGTCCGAGCGTCGGATCCGCGGGACGTTGAATTTATCATGGCTCACTCCGTGAGATCTCGTCTCGCGTGGTGCCTCCAGTCTTTGATCTGGTTACGGAATCCGCACGGAACGTTGAGAGAAATGGAAGACGAGCGGACGCGATAAATCATCCGAAGCCCGGCGATTCACCCACCGGTATTTAATTAACGCTATCTATCGACTGGCGTTATATTTGCTGCCATTCTTGAAAGAGGCGAAATTTCTACACAACCTTTACACACCTTGATCACACCGGCACACACGAAAAGATTTTGTAAAGGCAGAGAGACGTTCGCCAGGGAGAATCGTTGTTTTACGCGGGCGACGCGACGGGGGGGGGGAAGGTCGAGGACCAGTAAAAATCTAAAGTCATCGAGCTCACGCGACGTAAACGGTTATTGTGCTGGCGGATGGCTTTGTCGTACGAAATCTCGGTCATGTTGTTCGATAGTCCGAAGAACTCGGTTGTCCGAGCGAAACACGGTACGTACAGTGTGACCTTTGAAAGAGAAGAACACGACTTTTTGTTCGCGTCCTCCTGAAATGAAGAAGATCGTTTAGACAATAAATTACGTCATTAACGAAGATAAATGATACATCTGTATTAAACGAGCGCAAATTGAATTAACAATTCCGATGAGACGATGATATAAGACATACGCGCGCGACTTAGCGTCGTAAAAACATTGTGTTTCACGTATCCTTCGTATCGAGACTGTTAATTCTTATATTTTATGAAACGATTGCAAAATATTTGGTAGAAAAACTCGGTGTATTCTCAATTCTTATCGATCGTATCGAGAAGGAAGAAATTCTAGCTATGCGGCGATACGTGCCGTCCCGTGTCTCGAAAAATTTTGGCGAGTTCCAAGGTTGTAAAAGCTGTCCGTAATACATAAAATACGAAGGCATAAATCGATCTTCACGCTCGCGTGACAAAATGATCCAAGAACGATGTTATCGGGTCACGTTTCCACTCGAATCTTCTTTGAGAGTTTTCTTGCTGAGCAGGCAACGAGTGTGCAGTACAACTGAGATATAGGAATCCAGAATTTTCTATAGTGACGGGGGGGATGGAAAACATGCAGTATGTAAAGGAAGATCCATTTTATTTACAACATACAAGATGTCTGAGACTTACCGCATTGCCTCTCCAGTGACGGACTCTAATAAATTCCATACCAGCGTTTTTCTTTCATAGTGACAATGTTTTACGCGTTTCTAGGAAATCTCGTACGGGAAAACGTAATTGTGGAAAAGGGAGTTTATTTAATTAATTTAATTTATTTCACTTATTTAATTTATTCATTTAATTCAATTAAACATATGACAGCAATCTCTTAATGACTTTTTGTAGTATGTAAACGAAATTTCGAAAAACGTACAGCAACAAAAGTAAGTCGATTAGGCGAGAAACCCTTCTGCCCTTCGTGACATATGTTACTCGATCATACAGCACGTGCTGTCTCACCTATCAAAGCATACGACAAACGATCAAGGATTCGAGTCACCAGGTCGCGTAGTCATCTAGTTGGTACGCTGCACACGTTTCTAGAACCCCGATCACTTGACCAACTGCGGAATTTATCGAGTGTCCAGTTAATACTGCATATTTTTTCTACTTCCGCATATGAAACGCGAATTAAATAATAATTGTTTTAATACAAAATTAAAGTTAAAATATTAATAACCCAAATAAAGCGTGTAAGAGAATAATTATGCGAATACATCGAATAGTTGAAAGATTAAAGTGAGCGTGAGCTTAAAAAATTGTACATACAATACTTACATCGATTTAAAGTGAAAAAAAAAGGAAAAAACTCAAATTATCCGTCGTTGATTTTAAATTATCGGCCTCTCATGATGGCCGTAGTGCTAGCATGGAGAAACGTACGTATGACAATTTTATATACATATTTCTGATTTATTACGTAGAATATATACAGGGAATTTAAACAGCGCGCAGTTATCCGATAGCACCGAGTATATATTACAATATCGGACGGAAAAGATATGGATATTATTCTCATCGACGTCATTATAAAAACAATATTCACATTCGTTAATAACGTTATTAATTATTTCGATATTGTCTCGTGCATATTTTATATGTATCAAGTAGTATATTTTTCTCCGTATAGCGGAATCGAAAATCCCTTATATCGAATTATAAATATCAATAATCATTGAGATTATCGTATTTATGATACAGGAATGCGAATCTTCATATTTCCATCACATCTCTACATTGGTCTATTATTCTCATCTAATTCTCATCGAGAAGTTTTCTCAAGCTTTATTCTCAAGCTTTGCCCTCAAGAATTTATAAATAAAATCATCGCTAGAAAATAGACAAAGACCACTGTTCTGAAATTTAACTAAGTTTTTAATTAAAAGTAACACGAGTAATTTTTTAAAATCACTAAATAACGGGTGTATTGTAGGAAACGATAACGTAATATAAAAAACACAATATTAGTCCCTACCATCCCCAAAGAATGCGATCGCACAGAAATCGAGCGCTCGGTTTGTATCTCGGTCAGCTGTAGAAATCTGGAATTATCGAGGAGATGCGGGAGGAAACGAGGCGGGGAGGGGGGGGGGGAGAGGAGGGGGAAGGGTAACGAGAGGAGAGAGAGAGAGAGAGAGAGAGAGAGGATGGATATTGCACTCTCGAGGTAAGTCAGGGGCGGCGGCGGTCTCGGTCGCAGGGGAAAGGGGTTAGTGTACGGCAAGGGGCGCCCGCCGGTAGCGGGAGAACGGGCGTTTAAGGGAGAGAGGGAAGGGGTGTACGTGTATTATGGAGAAACGTTGGAGGGCGCAGTCTCGGCTTGCACGCCGGGCATTCGCGTTCGCGCGCCGCATGCTCGTCGCTCAGTTTCGGTCCAGACGGAATTGCACGCGTATACATCTGCACTCGTATTCGTAATCAGTGCTGGATAACACATAAGGGCGCACATACACCTACGTACGCACATACATTATACATAACACGCACTCCCGACACTCACGCCGTTCGTCGGTCGCCCAAAGTTCGCAGGGTTTCGCCGATTAGCGCGAAGAGTGAATCGAAGAGAACAGCGATTTTCGCTCGTTATCCGCGAAGCGAGGAAGACGTAATTCGTGACTTCCCTCTACGTTTCCTCAGAGTTTTCTCCCCCCGCGGTATCCGCGTACTCTGCCTTCTTCTCAAACTCCAACACGTAACTTTCCTTAGTAATTACCAAGTTCCGCCGTTCGTATTCCGCAACCATTTTTATTACTAATAAAATCATTCAGTAGCGTTTCACCGTGTAATTAACATTTTCGGATTGTTGCGATTTTTTTCTTCTTCTTTCCCTCGTCGTGCGTACACCTGGACAGCAGCGAATCGTAGAAAGAAGCACCGAGTCGAGCACCGAGAATTTTGTACGATTGCTCCTCTTCGTCGGGCGCCCGCAAGGGAGCTTTATTCTTTCCCTCTATCTATTACTCTCGTACCCTGAGGAACATCAACTTTATTAAAGGTTCCGTAGGTCAATTGGATTCTTGGCTAGGTCGCGTATATACGAGACCCTCGTCACCGTGGCCAGTCAAAGTCTGAATAACATCTGACCGAGAAGTCCGGTCTGAGTGGTGACTACTTACATATTATCGACGAGCCAATTTCTTCGAGTGAAGAACCCGAGAGAGATCGGACACTTCTGATCTGCGTGAAACGATTTGATGAAAACAGATTGATCCGTTCAGTACTAGTCCCCTGAAAAACTTGTTTACAAAAGAGACACGCGTCTGCGGAAGGAAAGATAGCTTCGTACTGAAAGTACGTTCGTTCCTCGATTGCTAAATCGAAATCGGCAAAATATATAACTCGTTAATCCCGTACATCTCGTTAATGCTGCTTCCCTCTTTCAGACGCTCGTCCGTCTGCTCTAGATGTTTGATGTTTGACTCGGCAATATTTTCTTCGAGGCAATCAAAGAATTTAATTACGCGAACTCTGACGGTCTACGATTTGACTCGGCAGCTCTCGCATTAATTCTGTTACCATCTGATCGCAAAGTTGTCTACTTGACGACTTGAGTAAGTTTTTAAGTTCGCGCAGATGATCGACACGCATCTTCGTTGTCTTTCGCGCCTGTCGAAACGTCAAAGCTCCGAATGGTAGAAGCGTAACGCGTTCTGCGAGACACACAGACACAAAGAGACCCAGTAACGGAAGCACATCTCGGTGAACATAATATCTACGGCAAAGTGATAATGATGTTGCTGCGTACGTTTTGGTGGCTGGTTTGTACTTCCTCTGCGACACTCGGGGCGCAGCGTGCAAAAGAACTCGGTGACGGCAAAGGTAAGCTGTAGAAAGATTTTAGAAGTTTCATTTTCTGTTTCTTCCTTTTTTTTTTTCCTCTTTCTCTCTCATTTCATCGCGCACATCTACAGACGTGCGCGCGCACGTGGTTCTGTTCTTTTTTTCTCTCCGAGAGATAGGCAAATGAGAAATTATTCCTTGATTAAGAGAAACGTAGGAGAGGCAACGTGGTATAATTTGGTGTAATTTGGGCTAGTAATAGAGTACAATTATTGCAGTCACGTTCTAGGAATATGTCTCGAGGTCTGTACCGGGACGAGAGGATACGCGTTGGCAGGAGGGAGAGTCAGTGGGACACTGGGGACAGAGTTACGAGTTCCAACCGCGCGGAATTTGCACTTTATTAAAACGAGTCGCGCAAACAGAACCGCACCGGAACAGGGGGCGGGGAATTATATTCGCGTTAAACCCGCGCGTTGCGGTTGATTGTACCCGCGCTCCGTAATTGCGTTCAGAACTTGGCCGTGTAAGGAAACGATAATCACAATAACGGTTCGAGTCCATTTAGCCAGCCGCAAAAGGTAATCGCAGTTATGCAGCCTACACGTACAATCCGCGTTGCATCGCGGATTTCCTCCAATTTCTAACCGGATGGCAAAAGCCCTTCCAATTCCATCCACCGCACACCGTGCGGATTCCTGTAACGACAATCGCTGCAATTGATCGGCGAACTGATTCCGGGGGAGGGAGGGGAGGGGGGGGGGGAGTTACATTCCGATATTTCTTTTTGTACGCTGGCGTTAACCCTGATCGAGCTTGCAAGCGCAGGTATTGCCGGATACACGCGCGGGCGGTGGTGTGCTCGCTGTTTATCGAGCGTGAAATTTCGACTCGCAGTGGACTATAATGGCCGAGCCACGTTTACGAGGTTTACGAAACACGTCCCGGCCGGTCCTTGTTCCAGGCGCATAAGAGCCGGTGGAGCTCGTCGTCCTGTTCGTTACGTGATTAAATTGTACACCAAGATGATTAAACAGCCGTCCATGGTAATAGTTGGCCAATGTTTTATGCAAACATCTCTGATGGGAAAAGCATCCACTTTCTCTCTTAACTTATGCCGCTGCAGTATTCGAGTAACTATAATTAAAAGTAACTACGTTACTCGCGCTATGGTTTTCTATAAATAAATGCTTTTAATGCTGAATAGTTAAACAAATAATAATAATTGTAAAATGTGATATTTTTTCCTTTTTACATATCGATGAAACACTAAAGTATCAGTGTGTATATATATATATATGTATATACACACACATACACACGCGCGCGCGCGCGCGAGGATTTGAGTATCGATGTACATACATAGTTGTATGCACAATGAATTCGTATTTTATCTCATTGCCAGAGAATAATTATTAAATTAATTTGACTCTAATTGCTGATGAAATCACGGTATTGTGGAATACAGCTTAAAATATCTATCTTTCGAACGAAATAATTGTATTTTGCGAAAGAAGGATACAATGCGTGTCCTTTAGATTTAATTAATGTCTGTTGAACCGTACGATAAATTGGATAATTTAATGTGATCGGACTGCAAACGCGTTTTTGAAAGAATTATACTCGAAACGTGTATCGCGCGTAAACGGGTTTAATAGCAATATTACAGGTATCAATACTCCGGTTTATTAACAACGTTAATTTTACGGTATAAAGAATGTCGTTAATCGGACCATAATTAATCCCATAATCGGATTACTCTTGGTTAAACGCGTTTCGTTAGGACGATCACATAGTGATCGCGCGATTCACACAAGTAGTTATTGTGTGCCAGATGCATACGGATAAACATACTAGAAAGGCGAACGGCGTGTACAACAAGCTGTTACAGAACGCTAATATACCGTGCACGCGCACCTAACTACTCGCGCTACTCTAATTACAACATTTATCGTTACAACGGGACACACTAAACGTTACTATTAATTATGGCACCTAAAGTACCACTTAGTTACCGCCATTAGGCGACCGTTTCTGCGACCGGAAGTTAAGCTTAACCCGTCTTTGCAGCTCCAACGATCGAACGCTCGAGTCTTTTAATGAATTTACCGCACGGAAGAGTATTCCAGTTGTCGCCTTAGGTACGCAAATATCGCGTGCCGCGACAATTGCAACTCCAAAAATATGTAATTCTAGTAATAAATAATAATTATTATATATATATATATGTATATAAATATATAAATTCTGTTTGACCGTAAAAAAGTATTTCTCACGATGGAGAAAAATTCGATATAATCTTGCATGCGTTTACAACCGGCGTGTGCAGACACTCGACGGAAGCAATTTTCCGTTAATCCATTTCGGGGTCGCGAAACACGCCTAATCGACTGTATACCCGCAGCCACTCGATCGTAGTTATAACTTTTAATCTAACGACTTTTTCCACTCACGGATAATTGCCATTTAAATTGAGGCAGCATCGGGAATGCTCGACGGAGGGATCAATACACGACGAGGAGTCTCTTCACGGAGTGATCCGTGCAAGACAGAAACGTCGTCGTGTACACTCCGTAAGCCGTCTTAAGCCGATTTAAGCTCGGTTAGAGTCGCGCGACATTTCTTCGCGAGGTGAAATTGAAATGAGCAACGGTGGTGGTATATATACAGCTGAATGAAATACACGCGAAGCGAACATTGGACAATAGGTCTTGAAATCGAGCTGAGTTTACGCATTGTCTGCGTGAAAACTCATTTTGACGAATCTGCGTGAGATGCGGGCGAATTTTATTCTACTCTCTTTATTCGCAAGGGAAACACGTCGGGGAAACTTTTTCACCTGAAACACGCGTTATAACCGTAATCTTGGAGAGCTCTCTTTACACCGAGTAATGATAAACTCGCGCGCGCGCGCGCGAGAAACGCCGTCGTGAATCGCGAAGAGCGCGAGAGATCGCGTGTTCTCCGTTATATTTAGCGTTTGCCGCTTTCGACGGAAGCATCTTGGACGGTTCTGTCATGCAAAACACATCCACGACGCTTCTTATTACGGACCGCGGTGATGGTATCTTTTTACATTTCGCGGAGAATGTATCACAGAAAGGACACGGGAGATGTTAGAGTTCTCTTCTGTGAGTTTCCTTGATGCGGCGCAACGCATCCCGTTGGGTTTCCATCCCGTTTTCACGCCGCGTGACTTTGCGTACGGCAAGGAGCACCTCCTTCGTATTTAATTTTCTTGCCCAAGTGCGTGCTAAAATGTAATTTTAACTGGAGGACTCACGACCGCTCCGCTACGCGGCGTTAGAAATATAACAGGTTGCAATTTGACACCTACCAACGCGATACCACACAAAAAGTTTAATAGTGTGCTATTCGCTTCTGATGAATCAGAATTTCGAATTATCAGACCATTGTGATAATCCCTAATGAGATCAGTTAAATTTTAGAGAGCGCGCATAATGCATAATAATTTTATTCGTTATAAGCGAGTTGATAATGACAACCTATGAATAATAATGATGCTAATGAGTTGCAGCTATGATGTATAATACGTTATAAACTCTTGCGTTATTTTACGCTTTAAATTATACCGCAATTAAATTGATAATGTTTGCAGTATAAAATGTACCTAAAAGAGTTACTACAGATTGCATAGATATATTTAAAATATCAAACAGCAAAATTTTTTCTATGTCAATATTTTATGCGAACTCGATGGATTCAACAATGCCTCGTATTATAGAGCGTGAATTTTTCGTGTGACTCCAATTGATACACTTATTTCAACTGTCTCGAGTGATTGAAACTTAATTCAAGCCCATCTACCTCGTTAACTAAAGTAATATGTTAGTAACTAGTACTAAAGTAAAGTGAAATCAAAAGATGTGCATAGGTCGCGATTTCGCGCTCATGACTAACGAACATCATTTGTCCTTGTTCAACGTTTGATAAACAACAAGGAGAGACGAGATCATGGTGGAATTAGACAAGGTGTTTTATCGCGCATAACATGGCGACACGACCAATCAATCGTCCTAAAAAAAAATGTTAGCGCGACTTTCATTGTTCTAAGATGTCAAATATGTCAAATATATTGCATAAAGACTGAAAAAAATCAAATCGAATCATCAAACGTTACGTATTCATGTCAACTGCGTTTTGGGGGGCGAAATACGTGGACGTCATTATTCTGCGCATCTTCGGGAATCAGGGCTCGGTAAAATAACCGATTCGACTTATTTGAAATAAAAAAAAAAATAAGTTCCAGAAACACTTATTTAAAATACGAAATCGTAGGAGTCGGTAAAATAACTGATGCGATTGATTTGAAATAAAACATATAAAAGTAAGTTCCGGAAACTTACTTGAAAAGTGTGAAACAGGTTCGAAAGAAGTTTTATTCTAAATAATAAATAACCGTTCAACTTTTTTCTCTTTATTTAAATGCAACACCTTGTCTAATTTCACCACGGATAAAAAATGATTCTACCAGGTGTCGTTAGCGTTAAATTGAACGGCGGCCGTAGATACGTCATTCATTTCCGTCGGTCGTGCCGTAAAATTCCAGAGAGTCACATGCCTCGCTTCGCAGCGAGATATATTTCGTAAGCAGCGGAATGCGATGATAGTGCAGCAGTTAGCGATGCCAACGGGCGCACTGTGACAGCACGTGCTCTCAGCTACTTCCGTGACCTCCGGTACCCGCAAAGCGCATCTCGACTATCTTGTTTCTGGGCGTTCCTTGGTACATATTCTCATTACCTTGGCATATACGTGCCATGTACGGATGTGTGTACAGGCTGCGTTACAAACCGGTGCAACTTTTCGACCACGCATTTTTCGACGTATCGGTATTTCTTTCATTTCGACCGTTCAAGTAGCCATTTTGTTATAATCTTTGTTTTTTTTTTTGGCCGCAATTTTCAAAGTTCGTGCGAAATTAAGTATATAATTTAGCGATTACTAATATCACTGTTCCGAAGCGATTGCTAGTCTTCTTGGTTCGGATTGTACTGTCTGTGGGTGAAAGGTTACAAGAGAGGAACGTCCCGGACATCTTACGCACATATGTAAACCCCGCACGTGTACATATGTACTTACGAACAGTGTTCAAGAGCGTAAGGACGAAACCGCAAGAATGATATAGTTGGTACATGAATAACGTTGATGGGCATCCGGTCTATAGTCCTTTTTCAGTCGTGAAAGAAAGAGAGAAAAAGAGAGAGAGAGAGAGAGAGAGAGCAATTAGATTTTTCTATTATCGGGTTATCGAAATCATTACGTATTAAAAAATTCGATGATTCGTACAAATTATAATACAGTGTCATTACTTCCTTTGGCTCGGAAACGAGTTAAGGTTGTTGGTCTCCTGGAGAGTTCTGCTGGTTGCCAAGTCTTCGGAAATTTTTATTGGAAGTCACTGCCAAATGTAGAATCCTTGAAGTGTGAAACGAGAGCGAAAGCGTTTTGAGTTTTATTCCGATATTCGTCGAAGCGAAAAATCCACGCCACGAGCACCAGCCATTACTGTCCGTTTAATTGAGACTCGGTGTAATGACGCGCAATCGCCATCGCTCAAAACATTTGTTCTCCTTCTTTTCGTTCTCCGTTTAATTCCCGTTTAATTCCTACGCGCTGAATAGCTGAGTCAACGCCCGTGATAACTGCTGCGGCGGAAAGGAACCGTAGTTAAAAACAACTTTAATTATTTTAATAGAGAGATGACAAGAGTTGCTTTAGCTCGTACGAGTTCGTTAGTGAATTTAGCTGTGAGAACGCCAAGAGTCGCCCACGCTCGCGTTACAAAGCGCTTCTGAATGAATCAAAACTTCCGTCCCGTGAAACGAAACATTTTTGTTTTGAACCGACGAATACGGAAGCGTACGCGCGCGTTGGTGTAGCGAAATTAACTACCGTTTCGATTTCGACTTAATTTGATTTCGTCGTTTATCATAGGTACCTTTTAATGCATCACTTATCTAATAGGATCTGCCATCTCGCATAGCTATGAGCTTTCAGATGTGACCGGCGGTAATCCTATACGGGATTCGTGATCGAATCACACAGATGAAAATTGTGCCCGCTAAATTTGTCGGCGGAACGATGCGCGGGGAGAGAGTTTTTCGCTGACAAAGTCGAAATACATTTACCTTTGACCGCTTGCACGCGTCGTTGATCACGAACGATATCGAGTCAGCTTTTCGAGAACTAAAGTCCAAGGCTTTTACTTCAGCGGTGGCTTCCCTAGACTCTCTCTCTCTTTCTCTCTCTCTCTCTCTCTCTCTCTCTCTCGCATAAGTTGGCCGGAATTTCCTATCGATATCTGAACGAAGAATTACGAGACACGGGGAAAAAGGAAATGCACGCGCGGCGCGCAAGGGGTTGATGTAATATAAATCGAAAGTTCATCCCGATATCGTTTGTTCGCGAAAATCTTTATCGCTCAATGATACATCTCTCGCGCGGGGAAACGAAAAGAAAGAGATTTATACTCATATAAATGTGTCCGGGCAGTATTTGCACTCGTAGGATGTATTCATCGCTCTCCCGTAAAGATGAGCTCGCGGCTCGGTAGCGGAAAAGCGACAGCATAAATTGCTCCGATATCGAGGCGCTAGTTACTTGATACCTCCACCGAGTCATCGGCCACGATCCGATGAGAGGTCACGTACGAGTCTTCATTTACACCTTCGTAATCGGAATAATCCATAATCAGATCGTTTAACTGTGATTTGCGCGCGATTCTCTCCCGCATGACGGATTTACATCGCAAACTTGAGGGCGCAGGGAAGCGCAGATCTCTGTCAGCAGTGCCGCGAGATTCGTTCATTGATTTACACAAACGAATCAAGACGCGTACCATTCCCGTTCTGTATGTACCCACGCATACATCGATACGTGTAATTCTGCTAAAGTATGCTGCGTTACCGATATTGCATTGTGTAACTCGCGTACGTGAGATTTCTTCGGCGTCATTAGTCGGGGAAGGGGAAATAATTGCGGTATGCTGCAGGGGGTATCGTCCCGAATTGATCGTTAACAACGTAATTAAACTATCCGGTACCGCAGAAATGTCGGATGGTGCAGCTGGGATGGTCCTAGCTGTGCGTCGTCCCTATATATAATCCTCAACCCAATCCTATAATGCACGAATATCGTCTACGAGCCGTCGTGTCGCGGTTCGCGTCGATATAGCGCTGTAATAAGCGGTAACGTTGATTAGAACCACTCGTCATTCGAGTAAAGCTCGCGCATATTCGCAAACATCGGTTCACGACATGTGTACGGCATGCGGCTCTCTCTCTCTCTCTCTCGCTCTCGCTCTCTCGCTCTCATGCCATCATAGCGATCCAGATGCAGTCACTATTGGCGTACCGTTACAACGGTAGATATACAGTGAAAATTCGGCAGGAAGGGAAGCGTCTACCTATTGTTCCCATTTCGACGGCAATGTCTCATACGGCGCGCGTGACGTAGAGATTGCATTCTGAATCCGCGTCGAAGTGACACAAACAGTACGTAAGGCTATAGATCTCACGAGCAAGGATACCAACGTGCAGCAGCGTTGATCATTCAGGCGCTCGTTGCGCGCGATTACGAGACTACGGTTTGTTGTCTCTGATAATTATTCCTCGCAATAGCCGTATCTATCGATGGAATCTCTAATCGTAGTGAGAAAATTAGTTGACTCCATTTGTTTTTTTAAAAACGTAAAATACTTCATTGAAAATCGAACAGCTTTCACAGAAGTTTGAGCGCGATATGAACGTGATAGATGCTAATGTAATTACCATCTATCGACATGTACGGTGAACGTATGATCAACAACAAGTTGTTATACCGGGAAAATTGACTCTTCGCACTTTAACCGCCAATGACCCGGAGCTTTGCATGCGGGGAACCATGCAGATTAAATCAATTTGGAAATCGTGCAGAAACGTGCAATGCATTAATTTATCGATTCTTCTCCGCCTTGCGCTCAATGAATCGCGCGGATTCATGCGGCACGTTAATCATAAAAATTGTTCTGCGAATTTTTCAAGATCGATACACACACGTTACACGAGGGAAAGAAAAAAAGAAAAAAAATCCCTGATTCGGGGATGCTTACTTAAACGCTGTAATTATGCGTCTTCGCATGCAACACGACATGTAATATGGTTATTACATGGAGCGTCAGATGCGGTTATCGTTTAACAGCACATTGCGCCGCTCGTGCTTACGCATTATAATCATTTCGTAGTCGCGTAATTTTAAGGCACGCAATCGCAGTATCCCTCGTGTGGCAAGTAATACGTATCAATATTATATTATTGAAGCATTTCGAAATAAAATACGAGTATATATATCAGAATATATTGTTGCAAAATTATGAAAGTCTTGCCGGGTGAATTTCTGTGAACTCCTCCATTTTTTGTTCAGCATACACTTCCTGTCTTTGTGTAAAAAGATAACGAAAGTATCATCTGGCGATATGTATATTTATGTATACGTACATATAGGTACGTGTGTATGTGTGTTCTCTTACTTTGTGCACTTTAATCTTTGTGAATAATGTGAAATTTCGGGGCGAGATACGTGCTCTGCTATATGCTCGGCGGCTCTAATTATATTTCTGCGTACACATTCGTCTGCAATTTCGCAACATCTTATCTACCACGATTATGTCGATTTACATAGGTTAAACATCATTAAGATATTTGATGAATAGCGAATCCTCGCGTGAATCCACCGAAAGGTTGTTAGAGCCGTCTCTACGTTCTCTATAGCTTACCTCCTGCATACCTTCGAGTTCTGGGTCTCTATCGATCTTCGCAATGCCGAATAATAGCGAGTCGGAGGGACATCGTGAAATGCGACAACGAATCACAATAACATTCACGTTTACGATCCGACTTGATCTATTTCTCTTGATCTACTTCGCTGACGTAACTCTCTCGGTATATAAATTGCCAAAGTTTTTGATTTCTCCTTCATAGCCTGAGTTTTCGAACAACGAAATCCGTAACTCTGAGGAACGATTACTATATTGCACGGAATAAAAACAATAGACTTTCGTTCCCCGACGTAAGTTTACAAAATTTTAAACGTGATAAAAAAAATTAAAGCATCTATATCGAGCGAATGAATTGAATTTTACTTTGCGCTAAATTAATGTTTCACGTTACATTCCGCTCTATTTTACAATACATTCGAGCGCAAAGTATAAGCGAAAGTATCGATCGATTGCAATTATCCGTCGTCTAATTTTGAACACGAGTCCTCGTTCACATATATTGAGCCGAAGTTTATCTATGCGCTCGAATAATCGCCCGAGGGTTCTCAGTGCCTCCTTCCTCATACCCCCTAAGTACAAAGTTCGCATGTCGAATGCGAAATCGCGTTTACGCCTGATAGAACCCGTTAGAATGTTTGACGAACAGCGTGTCAACACCGCGAGAAACTGTCAGCGCATTCGCGGGTATTGTCTCCATTCAAGCGGGAGGCCCTTGCATACAAGAAGAGAGTAAGGAAGAGAGTTAGGAACAGAGTCAGAGAGAGAGTCAGAGAGAGAGAGAGAGAGAGAGAGAGAGAGAGAGAGAGAGAGAGAGAAGAGAAAGAGAGAGGTAGTGCAAAGAGCGTTGGGGTGAGTGCGGAAGTGCATGGAACAAGAGGCTGCGGGAGGGGCCACCCGAATCGATCTCACCTCTTAGGTGGCGCACTTCGAGAGCAATAGCAGCTACGAGCCCAGCCACGAAAATGCGATTCTGCCCGAGGCTCCGCAACATGCGGCTTTCAGACGACGAATTTCCTGTTTTTGCACGGCGCGTTCTTCGTGGGCCGGTTTAGTTCTCGGTTCAGCTCCGCCACGTCTTAGGACTTAGATTGAAGCAGAAGTGAATAGCGAGCGAGCGACCGACCAACCTACCTACCTACGTACGTACGTAGGTCCCTCGACTACGTACTCTGGTCGGTTGGTCGGTCCATTTTGCAGTCGGTCTCGTTCCGCGCAAGTAATCTCCGCCGTTGCGAAATTACGCTGGATACCTGGATAGAGCAACGGAGCCATGGAATTAAGCGACGATGGAGAATATACAGGACGAAGATACGACGAAGGTTCGACGGTCATCTCGTGGATTTTCCACGTCGCGATGCCAAGCACTGCGGGATTTATCGGTGATAATTAAGTATAAATCGCTGCCGGGCCTTGGCGCACATTTAATATTGATTTTCGATATCGACACACTGCGGGCGTCAAGAATACGGTATCGTTTTCCAGTATTCCTCCGTTTGCTTGTTAGATGGCTTTCTGGGTAGTGATGGACACGGTTTTAAACCGTAGGAGAAAGCGCCAGCGCGGCAAGAGAACCGTATCGTAAGTTCGGAAAACAAAATATATCGAGGTAGTTCGTAAACTCTAGTAGAAGTAACGGAAAGAAAAGCGCAATTTAGTTTCGAAGCAGATTCGAGAAAATAGCTGAAAGTTTTTAATGAAGAGATAAAATCTGATGTCTACAAAAAGGTGGGAAGTCTTAGAAACCGATCTATTGGCTCTCTCCTCCGGTAAACGCAACGTTATAAAAGTAAAGCGATATCATCGACCACCTCTCGTGTTTCGGCTCCCTCGTCCGTCATTTCCTTCTCCTTCTCGGAATCATATCGGTAAATCACCGAAGCCGTAGCTTCTAAAGTCGAGAGGAAAAATAAATTCCATTTCAGGAGGCTCTGGAATTGCCGTACCGGATGCTAGGAAGTAAAAGAGTGGCTCGCTCCCTGCTCGGACCAGCCGAGCAGTCAGCAGGAGCGGGTAAAGAACGCCGTGCCGCACCGCGCCGGGAGATGATAGTGGAGGAGGAAGCCGACGAGAGAAAAGAACAAACGCTCGGGGGAACGTTATTTGAGAGACTCGGAGGAGAAGAACTTCGTTCCCCGGGTTCCGCGTTTCTCAGATTATTTTATGACGGACGACATTGTCAAAGGCGCATTTTCATTACCGTCACCGCGATAGTGCGGCTGTTTACATGCCGCCAACCAATGCTCTTCCTTCCGGTAAAAGGTAAAAACCGATGAAAGTTCCTCCGGTATAATTGTCGCATGGCGCACCCGAGCGTGAAATCGTTTCGAACGTGACGTACGACGTTCCTTTAGATTCAATTTTCATTTTTATTCCCTCATCAGCTGATTTCATAATCTATAACTTTTTAATTACTTTCACCTCACCTTTCCAAAGTTGTTTTATAATTACCTCGACTACGATGAACTTAATACTAATTTTTCACGAGAACAAAAGTCTATTATCTCAATATGTTCATCACAATATAATATTATTCATATTGGTGCTAATAAGATTATTTTTAGGAAAATGCGTGGAAGAAGAAACGTTGGAAAACGTTGTTTTCAACATTTCCACGATCAAAACCTACGATGTACTTTCAGTACTTTAATGATTTCATAATGAAACTTAATATCAAGTAAAGAACATTCTATAAAGTTGCAAAAAAGTATTTCCTTCTATTAAAATTTGTATTCTTCGTTTCCAATAAAAAAAAAAATACTCGTCACTACGTTTTTTTATCGTTCGCTGTTTAAATTACAATTTACTCTTTTACGAATGGAATGTATTGGATTGTTCGGAAAGTAATTTCGTTTTTTCCCAACAGAGGACTTATTGTATTTTTTCACAGCCAATTTCACACTTAAGCCGCATAATCATTATATATTTTGACAGCTGATATAGCAAGGCTTGCTTGTGAAAAAAGTTCGATTGATTCTACGCAGTAGTTTTTGGTTGGTGCCCTGTCAAATATGAAAGTGAAAAGCTGCATTTTCGGCATATTTTACTTTTTTACTATCGAAAAGATAAATAATGCTGTTGAAGCAAGAAAAAAATTATCCGATGTGTGTGGAGAAGATGTATTGACAGAACGCCAGTGCCAAAACTGGTTTGCAAAATTTCGATCCGGCAATTTTGATGTTGAAGGTGCACCACGTTCTGGAAGGCCAGTTGAAGCTGATGAAGACACAATAAAGGCATTAATTGATGCAAACCGGCGAATAACAACTCGTGAGATCGCTGAGAGATTAAATTGATCGAATTCGACCGTTCATGATCATTTGAAACGCGTCTGATTGAAAATCGTCTTTCATTTTCATAAGAAAAAACGAAATTACTGTCCGAACAACCTAATAGTATCGTCAGATAGAGAAGAAATCTGTTACGTCGCATTCTATATATTAACGACTATACTATGAAAAAAATACATAATGTAAGTTTATTCAAACCTATCTGCTCTCGGAGTATATTATTTATATGATGCAAATTCCTTCGCTCCGTTCTTCCGCTGGAAGTAAATATATATCTTGGCGTTTGTACTTATTGCAGCAAGTGCCGGGTTCGTTGGATGACACTCTATGTCGCACTCGTAATATCGACCGCGTTTTATTGTCTAACCCGATTCAGCCAACCGATGCGAAACCAGCAACGAAACTTTCCCCTCCGGTCGGTCCGCATGCAGCGGAAAGCCTCAGGGAAACTCTGAAAGAGAAATGCCACTCGAGCTAAACGCATCTAATTAATTGACGGAACGCGTGGGAGCGAAAGGAAACTTTTGAGAAACGAAAGTTTGCGCGTGCAACCTCTGCCTGACTGCTCCGACGTTGATTGGTTTTGCCAAGTTCGGGAGAATGGAGATGGAGATATATAATAATCGATGAATGATGGCGCTATATATCTCCGGTATCGCGCTTTTTGTTTCGTACGTTAACTCGTGATAAGAACGATTATAGCGTTTTTACAACAAAACGACATTTCAATTAGCGCGAAAAAGATAAGAGAATTAAGATTCTTAAATCATATTGCGGACGAACTACACACACACACACACACAATTTATATATGATTTTTAACGCAACATGAATTTTTTATATCGCATTGTTTCATGTGAGAGACCATAACCCGTCATGAATCTCGAGACATTCCCACATTTCAAATATTTATGCTTCAAATACAAGTAATACTTCGAACAAATTAATCCATTTGTAAATTCAGATCGTCGTTGCATATCAGAAAACAAATCTCGAAAATAATACATTATTTTAGAAAAGATATTTAGAAAAGATGAGTATATTGTGCGATTCTACAATTGACTTCTATTACATTCTATCTTTCATTTCATCAAACTTTTATTTTTATTTTTAGTTTTTTTTTTTTTATTTTTTTACACTCGATCAGACTCCTTCAGTTAGATTTGCAATTTTATATATATAATAATTGATATCGCGTTAGATATTTTACGAGAGATTTCACGCAATACACTGTTGTAACGGGAAAGCATAATCGCATCGATATCAACTTAAGCCTCTAGCAGGAGCATTAACAAAATTGCGAAAACTATTTAACGGAATCTCATTTAGTAATGATGAGATTATTTTGAAAAATTACGCCGGCGTGCAGTAAACTTATTTTTAAAGTAGATGTAAGAACGATCTTTTTAAACTATAAGCTTTTGTCCCTGCTTTGCCGGCACGACTCGGCAAGACCGATGAAAGTTCTAATCCTCTTGACGTCGCCGACCAAAGCACTTTGCCCAACAAGCTAAGGGCAACGAGTAAGAAGATAGGAATGTAACTGCTTTAAGTCACGTATATAAAATCGTACTGTCCAGTTATGAATTACGACTGTTGCAGTTGTATCGTCCGCACGAAGAAATAATCCTGGTATCCTGCACGCGACTTCTCGCGCTCTTTTTTTCCTTTCTCCCGTCGCCACCCCCGGCGACTTTTTTTTATCGTTTCGGGTGCTCGATTACTTAACGCGTTAACGCTTCTCTCATTTGCCGAGTTGCTTCGTGACAACTCTCAGGGATTATCGGACTAAAGTTTCACCGCGTTGTTGAGAAATAAAGTTGTCGACAGAAGGATTAGCCGATCTGTAAAACGCGATGGGGTTTTGCCGATATTTCATATTTCCAATTTTTAATGTTCACAAATTGTCAAGCGTTCGATCGCGTTTTACATTGGTTTCTCAAATGCACCGCAAAAATTTGCATTCCATTATTTTTCTTTCCGAAACAACTGTCTCTGCGCGTTTCCCAAACTTTGTTATGAGAGAAGAAGTTTTGAATATCTCGTGTCAGCATTGCTGCAAAACGTATATAATTAAACAAGTGAATGAGTTTATTAATCACGTCAGTCTTCGTAGTTCCTTCACGAAGGAATGAACAGTGAAACTGCCGTTTATTGAAAATATTCTGGGCTGTGTTGCGAAAGTGTTAGAAATTTATAACTGTATCTCTCGAGGGACACATTCCACGACGGAGCCGTTGCCACGTCGCACGTAAGTAATGCAGATGGAAAGATAATTAAGAAGAAACAAATTAAAACTTATCATGCTAGTTTCAGTGAATAATTTATCGTATATATATATATATATATATATATATATATACATACCTACATACTCACAATCTGTCATGTTCAATGAAACTTGAGTAACGCAAGTGTATGCATATATTGTTGTTGAATCGCCATTATCTGTTAACGATATCAATTATATGTGTATTCTTCGTGTTTTACCATGTTGAATCTTTGTCTGAATAACTCGACAATTGTACGCGACTTTTCTAAGGAAATAAATGAATATTAATATGACTGTTCACATGAATATTAATATGATTAATGTATGTTACGATGCAATTCACATTAATGACGAAAGAAAAGAGGTCGCAAGCGGTGTGATCAAGTTGTACGAGTATTGAATTTAACTTCATTTAACGCTCGTTGTTAAATTATTGTATATAAAACCGTAAAAAAAACCGAGTGCGTAAAACTCATGTTCTGTTTCGTATTGTCCATCACGCCCAATTTTATTACGCTGAATGATACCGGTTTCTATGGCGCGTGACAGCTCGGAGCAATGCTGAACTGGCCATTGTCGCTACAAAAAAAAAAAGGCCAATGTACGCAGAATGAAATATATTGCGAGGTACATATCGACTGCTTCGTCGCAGCTTCGTCTCTCGGTACACGCACAATCTTTCTCTCTCTCTCTCTCTCTCTCTCTCTCTCTCTCTCTCTCTCTCTCT
>NW_017305135.1:562319-565740 GCF_001594115.1 Trachymyrmex septentrionalis
TCTCTCTGACATATCACACCGTGACACCCAGCCAACACCGCGCGACGTCGTGAACTGATGACTTTAATTACCAAGATGTTTCCTATTAAGAGGCTAATTTAGTTACTCGGTAAACTTTGCCTCGATTCGAGGTGGCGCGGCGTAAATAAAAAATAAAGCGTAACGCTTTAAATAATGATTCATCTGGATCTGATTTGTTGGCTTTACCAACCCTCGAGGAAGTCGTATAAATACGTATTGGAAGATGAATGTTACGAGTTCAATTCTTAATTGCTCACGCAAATTCTTCGCCTAATCGTGCACGTGGGAACGTTAATGCTGTCTGGTGAATGTACGTGGCGGTTAAATTTTTCTGTAACGCTTTATTTGCACATTTTTTTCGTTTACACAATTGATAAATAGTACAGTTCTAATTCTTATTGTGCGAGACAATAGAAAGAATCAGCGAACCGAATGTCGCGAAATCCGTTTGTGAATGTATTATAGATACTCGTATATGCGTAAATATTAGAAATTGCCATTTATGTATGCACGCTCTCTCTCTCTCTCTCTCTCTCTCTCTCTCTCTCTGCAGAATATTTCTAAAAATTTTAATCACAAGTAATATAACAAATGTACTGTCTCATGTATAGTTTAGGTAAGAAAGCAGTTACTCCAAATGATTGTAAACCGAAGATACTTTAGAGATACTGCAGACTAAACACAGAATGCGACGCTACACACGATGCACTGTTACGAATAAATAATGGTTAATAACCAGGGCAAGATAATTTAACCTAGTACATCCGTCGCAATTCGTAATCCTGGAGAGAGAGAAAAAGAGAGAGAGAGAGAGAGAGAGAGAGAGAAGAGAGAGAGAAAAAGAGAGGAATACGAGATTAACAGGAGGTCGAATGTAATCTCGCTTACGGGCGGGGGCAGTGTACGCGATTCGCTTAGGTTACCATTTTGTAGCATGTAATTTATGCGACCGGAGAGGATCAATGCGTCCAACCTTCTCTCGACGTTGACATTAATTAATTATGGAATCAGACTTTTTCGCGTACAGTTTATAGCGGCAAAGGCGATTTGGTTGGATCATCATGGCAGCCGGTGGTACACGTTCGCTGGTGATATCAATGTGTTAAGTAGCAGGAAATGTAGGACGGGGGCTTGCGGGCAAAAAACTTAGCACAGAGGAAGCGCGCGAAGTCTGGCGCGCGGCTACAAATTACTCCCCGGCTCCCAACGATATATATGTATATGTATATATATATATATAGAGAGAGAGAGAGAGAGAGAGAGAGAGAGAGCGCCTGGCCGCGCGCATTTACCAAGCGCCGCGACGATTTTATACGCGACCTTAAACGCCGTTGCACCTATTTTCAGCTCTTTATCGCCCACGACCGTGCGCCTCAGTCACGGGGTTTTTATTTATACGACAATGTAAAACAAAAAAAAAACAAAAAAAAAAGAGAGCGTTATCACGAACGTTTTCAGACGATTAATCTCGCGGCCGCGCGCGCGTACGTTAGCTGCTGATTATAACGCGATTGTAACGTCACTTAATTAGTTACTCTCCCTACACGTGCCGTGTTTCTCGTCCCTTGAAACCGACGAATCGACCCTTGGCAGCTTCTACTTCTAACACCTGACATCTAACGAGCGTTTCGATATTGCGTGGCAATTAAGGCAACCGCCGTATAATAGTATCTCTTTGATGGATACCAGGTGTTAAATTACGGTCACGCCCGTTAATATCAGTCGATATAGTGTAACTAGTGCCACTTTAACGAAAACGTTTATTGGATATTCCTTAAATCATTGTGTTATTATCAATATGATTGGGTACAAGACCGTTTATGTTAAATACACTAATTACATTACTTGAAATACGAAGCGCCGCTACGGTCTGAATGTTAAGATGTTGAACTATTATTATTAATAATCCCCCTAAATTTCCGAAATCTTAAAAAGCGGAGACTCGTTGCGAAGAATATTGCTAAGGTCTCGGTAGTGTAAAGGCTTAGGACGCTCGGAAAGAGATTCGACTCTCGGCCGAGGCAATAAGTTTATTACAGTTTTTTAAGATTTGGGAAATTTAGGGGGATTATTAATATTTCAGATTGATCGCGTCGAAAGTCACCGACAAGCATATCCGGCACGCAATTATCATTTCAGAAATTAATTCATTTAAATAAATGTAGTAAATACGATAGTTTAACATACTTTAACACTCAGACGCTTCGTATTTCAAGTAAAGTGTGTTACTATCATTTCAATATTATTTCACGTTACTCAATATTTATTTCCTGTGCGGCGTACAAATAATTGCTTTCGTTTTTGTTGGATGTAGTCGGTTGTATTTTAGTAGCGCAGTATCTGTTAGGAGAAAAGATAAAAATAGTTTTGAAATTGGTGTCTACAGAACTGGTCTATAGAGAGAGACGTGTTTTCTCGTCTGATAAAAGAAAAAGATTTCGTTTTGTCGACAAGTGTAATAGAACGACTGGTACGGAACAGCGGACCGATCTTATCTAAAATTCTTTCTTCGTTTCAATGCATACAATGCGACGTCTCGCTGCGTATCAGCGCCGAGGAAACACGCGCGCGCTAAATCGACGGTGGTTCGCTTCTAGGGATCGTTGTAAGGGCTCCTCCGAGTCCACCGCACGACATAATGGTTAATGATTTAACGTTGATAGATAGTGCTACGAGAGGGCTTGCGGGCAATTCAAGCGGTGTAGGGCGCGATAGATAGTGTCCAAAATACAGGGTGGGATCGCATCATAGAACACACATTATACATGACATCGCTATGAATAAAAAAAAGTTTAGATAAAAAGTGGCAAGCGGGAAAAAAGGATCCTCTGTGCGATATAAGAAACAAAATACCGTTATGAATTCGCAGTGTGTCAAATTAAAATTCGGATCGCGCATCTCGAGAGAGAGAGAGAGAGAGAAAATAGAAACTCTCTCGCGTAGTCTCTGCGCGAGAAAGATTTCTCGAGTGTTGCTTTAGAGAATTCTCTTTCCGTTTTCGGATTTCTCGTATCGCGCCAAATAATTTCTCACTCTGGTTCTTGCAATTACTGATTAGGTTGTTCGGAAAGTAATTTCATTTTTTCTTATGAAAATGAAAGACGATTTTCAATCAGACGCGTTTCAAATGATCATGAACGGTCGAATTCGATAAATTTAATCCTCTCAGCGATCTCACGAGTTGTTATTCGCCGGTTTGCATCAATTAATGCCTTTATTGTGTCTTCATCAGCTTCAACTGGCCTTCCAGAACGTGGTGCATCTTCAACATCAAAATTGCCGGATCGAAATTTTGCAAACCAGTTTTGGCACTGGCGTTCTGTCAATACATCTTCTCCATACACATCGGATAATTTTTTTCTTGCTTGAACAGCATTTTTACCTTTTCGATAGTAAAAAA
>NW_017305135.1:567984-570525 GCF_001594115.1 Trachymyrmex septentrionalis
CTCTCAGCGATCTCACGAGTTGTTATTCGCCGGTTTGCATCAATTAATGCCTTTATTGTGTCTTCATCAGCTTCAACTGGCCTTCCAGAACGTGGTGCATCTTCAACATCAAAATTGCCGGATCGAAATTTTGCAAACCAGTTTTGGCACTGGCGTTCTGTCAATACATCTTCTCCATACACGTCGGATAATTTTTTTCTTGCTTGAACAGCATTTTTACCTTTTCGATAGTAAAAAAGTAAAATATGCCGAAAATGCAGCTTTCCACTTTCATATTTGATAGGGCACCAACCAAAAACTACTGCGTAGAATCAATCGAACTTTTTTCACAAGCAAGCCTTGCTATATCAGCTGTCAAAATATATAATGATTATACGGCTTAAGTGTGAAGTTGGCTGTGAAAAATACAATTAAGTCCTCTGTTGGGAAAAAACGAAATTACTTTCCGAACAACCTAATATATATTCGAACGGAACTTAGCGTGAAACAATGTGCTGTGCAAATGACAAATGCCCAAGAGAGTAACGCTTGGAAATTAACGCCAATTTGACGAGCCTACAGTAGTCGGTACTTTGGCGAATTTGACGTGCCCGTATCATTCTCGTTTCTCAAAGGCGGATTTGCACGTTTTGCTGTTACACGATTCGGATACAGTGTACACTCATATTCGTATTCGCTCGGGACTGCGTATTTTGCAACAATGCGGCTTACGTAAACGATTGAAAACGATCGATCGCGCAGTACAACAAATTCGTATGCGCGCGAGAGGATTTTAACAGAAAACCTCGTTTTTCTCTCATCCACGGTTTCGTTCGTATTTTTCTTTTCTTCTTTTCTAGAGAGGATGACCGATCTCGGACTTCACATTTTCGGGGAGGAGAAGAGAACTATATTGCATCGTGTATTATGAAATACATTAATCCCGCTGTCATTTATATCCATGACTCATCTCTTATATCTGCCACAAATGGTGGAGATAAATGTAACTTAAAATTCTGAGAATCAGGCCCCGATAACGGAATTGTGCAATTATGGCTCCCATGATAGATAAAGGATTACCGCGTTATAAACGAGTTTAACAACAAGTTTGTTCTTCTGAGAACAGCTCTCGTTCTCGATGATAAAACCAAACACTTCCCGATGGACTATGCGCTACATCCACAATGGTAAACAGGATGCAGAAAACGACAATTTCAATTAATCTTTATTTTAATTAACTTTACTGTAGAACTTTCTTTACCGCAGCTGTTTCTTTTTTTTTCTGTTTATCTCCGCTTTATCATACAAATATTAATTTAGGTGAAAACAAAAAATATACAATTTACTTTTAGATTTTTGCGCTATACAGGACCTTTATTGGATCATTTTCATTTCACGATTCAATCGGAGATGGAGATCAGATATTGTTCCGCATCTGTTTCGCGCTCTATATTTAGTCGTCTATTCAATAGATATGAATTTTATTGAATCGGGAGAAAACGTCTCTCTCTCCTTTCTCTCTCTAAAACTTACCCAAAATCGAAATTGAATTTTAGTCGAAACTTAGATCGAACAAGGAAATGTGAATTCACGCTCGAGCCATAAAATTTCTTATTTCATTTCTGTTCATCTCGTAGACGATTCTATCAATCGATTGTCTGCTTACAATATCTGTCCACGATTCGGAAGCACATAATTGGATGATATCGTACCACGATATAATAGAGAGATATGATTCGCTATCGATTGGGAAGAAATCTTAGTATTTTCTAATACTGAGAAACGAGCATTCTCCTCCAAGATTTCGAGTACCTTGTATATATACATTTATTACGTACATAATGTGAGCATAATTCTCAATGAGATTAAAGCTTCGTACAAATGAAACAATCATAATTATAAACGGTCATGGATACTGCATTCAATGCTTATTGTTAGTATAATTAATGATGACAGTATTATTACTCTATATATAATGCATATGTGAAATTGATGAATAATAGAATTACTATTAGACGAGTACGTATGTATATTGAATAGATACAATTTGCATTTCAAATTCAACGGCATTTAAAAGTTCAAATCTCGATTGATATACGTGACGTAAGTACGCGCGATACAAAAGTAATATTTGTTTCCTTTGTGAGAGAACTTACATCGCAATTTTCGCCTGTCTCGTAATTTTTCTCAGTTCGTAGAATCACGTGTGTGAGAAATCACGTTTATAAAGGACGATGTACGACATTACGGTGTCTGTGGACACGCAAGTAGGTCGTAAGGTAGTGACCCTTGGAGAGAATCGGAAAATTCGTAAAGAGCTCCGAGTGCTCACGTGACTGAACGTCGTAGAGGACCGTTGTCACCATTGGACCGTCTGGCTCATTAAACTGATGGTTTTAGGACTGTAATTTTATTTTAAGAATTTGTCTGCACACGAGACAAACACACACACACACATACATATATTGTATATATTATGATAAAATTGACATGCTATAATTGTTAAATTGTCTGATCTGATTTACTTGTTGAAGGACATGTCAATATTTATGAAATTGTACG
>NW_017305135.1:570625-571099 GCF_001594115.1 Trachymyrmex septentrionalis
GACATGCTATAATTGTTAAATTGTAGCAATCTGATTTACTTGTTGAAGGACATGTCAATATTTATGAAATTGTACGAAGCGCTTTACATGCCTCGATTACACTTTCGACAAATTTATCTGCCAATACTCACCTCAATCTACCCTTTTAAAGCGCAGAAATGGATATTTCTAACAATAAGTGATACCTGTTGTTATGTTCAATTGCAATTAATTAAGATCGGTTGATATTTTTCGGTCTTGACGCAGTGTTCATTCCGATGGTAATGGACCGCGGCGCCATTAATTA
This sequence comes from Trachymyrmex septentrionalis, assembly GCF_001594115.1. NCBI lineage: Eukaryota > Metazoa > Arthropoda > Insecta > Hymenoptera > Formicidae > Trachymyrmex > Trachymyrmex septentrionalis. Next base: position 570,912 of record NW_017305135.1, read on the forward strand.
CACAGGATTAATGTTTCGCGCCGCGCCGTTTCCCTAGCCGAGGGGTATATCGTCGAATGCGCGATAACGTACGTCAAAAAGTCGCGTCGACGTTCCGCCGACCCGATGATACGAGTCCGTTCGAAATAAATCATCCTCCTAGGACTAGGAGAGGGAATGGGAGAGAGGGGAGGGGGAGGGGGAGGGAG
>NW_017305135.1:571199-573393 GCF_001594115.1 Trachymyrmex septentrionalis
GGATACGGGACGACAGCTCTCATAGATTTCAGCGGATGCGCGAAACGCGGTGGCTCTTAAGAAGTAGCGCGCCATCCGTCTTGTCGTTCCCGCATGGATAAGAATGGGAACGTAAAAATCTCCGTAACCGGATATATCCTCTCGTGCTGCTCCTCGGCGCTCCTCGTGGTCTCTCTGCCGCGCGGAATTCCTCGAGACAGCTCGAATCCGTTGCCTCATAATTTCCTCGAGTACTTGGGGACACAGTCGAGAGACGGGAGGATACGGAAAAGAGGATAGTGGAAAGGGGTAGCGCCAGTTCAGTTAGACAGGGTAGAGAGAGAGAGAGAGAGAGAGAGAGAGAGAGTTGATAAGAGGAAAAGATGGGGGGCGGGAAAGAGGAAAAAAAAGGGCGCGCCGCGCGCGCATCCCTGTTTAGGGAGCTCATTTCTCACGAGCGTGCGAAAGCCGAGCGGAACATCCGCCGCGCCGCGCCGCTCGCAGCTCGCTTACGCGATACTTTTGAATTACGGCACGCCGCGGCGCGGTGGCACGAATGTATCATGCGGGCGCGTCCCCACGATCTTCTTATCTCCCTAGCGAGGAGCGAGGAATTGCATCGCGTTCGGTGCTTCGGAAGCCGTCGGAGGCGGAGCCGGAGCACCGCCGCTCCCGGAAACCACCCGATACAGCGCGATGCTTTCGCCAACGAAATGTGCTCCCGCCGTGATTGGGAAAATAGAGGATGGCGAATCGCTATTATGTAGTGGAATGCTTGTATCGCGATAAATCATATGAATCATACGAGAGGCAACTCTCGGGGATAACTGATCATTATTTTGATCGCCGAGGGCGATCGTCCGACTGTGACCGCCGTCCGTTTATAAAATACTCCTAACCTAAGTCTGAAGATGAGAGAAAAAAGTGCAAAAAAGGTTGAAATTTGTTGGGTCCATAAGTAACAATTAATTAGAAGTAAAAAGAAAAGACTCGACGAGCAGCCGCTATTCAACCAGGCTAGCCGCTTTATCAACCATCCACTAGCCACTGATATTGAACCTTTCGCTATAATAAGAAATTCGCTTTTGATATTCCATTCTTGCAGGACTCAAATGGTTTCTCAACTGGGCACGAGGGTGCACATACACACACGCGTAGGAAATAATTCCTATTTTTTACGAGGCCTCCCTGCGCCTTTTTTACGTACATTACGGGCGGCGGTGCAACCTCGCGCCATTGCAGCAGCGTAATTTCGCAGGGAAAATTGCGGCCATATACACAGCGGCGCGAGGAACGGATACGGTGACTGCTGTTTACGATATCCGAGGCTATTTCAGCTTTAATATTATAGGCGCATCCCACCTGCCTCGTTGTTTTGCGATATACGGGTATCTGTCTTTTTTACGTCAATAATCATCGCAAATTTGGACAACCATCCCACGTCGATATTTGTTCGCTCGACCGTTTATCAAGAATCACGATCTGACCAAAACCTGTCTATCAGATTGCATCTGGTTTAGTGGAACAATATCGTCTAGTGGATAGATTGAGCCCGCATACGCGCGTATGTATCTACGTGTATGTATATTTATTGTGTGTACATATCTATAATAATAGTTAATTTTAATGTACGCTTTACGTTAAATTTATATAAATTGATGAGCCTACATTCGCATGTCGTACTTCTTATCTTCAGCTTGAGTATAACTTACAATTTTATTAACTTACAACAATCGTACATTGGCTCGAGAGCTTTGCCATTTATAATCGGTATTATTGCGGAAAAATCGATTCGTCTACTTACACATTAAAGGTTGTTTACACGCCGCGTTGTATCATTCACGGAATTATTGCTGCTACATTTTTTTCTGAAGGGAGAAGGTTCAAGCTCGCACTTTGCACGGATTACTAGGGGATATACCACGATGAGTGTTGCTGGCCTAGCTTGGCACGTTGGGCGGTGATTGTACTCATATATTAATGCCGGGAGATGCCGTATGGTGCCTCGTTAATAATTCCACCATTCCCTTCATACCCTTCGGCTCTCAAGTGGTATCTACTCTTGCTTGGATAGTAACACGAGCTACTTAAGGTGCAGTCTACAGATACAATGTTGAGATACTGTTTATTCTCGCCGCTTTCCGTATATATATATATATATATATATATATATATATATATATATATATATATGTATTATAGTGTGCGGAGAGAG
>NW_017305135.1:573610-584526 GCF_001594115.1 Trachymyrmex septentrionalis
GAAGACAATAAAGGCATTAATTCATCCAACCGGCGAATAACAACTCGTGAGATCGCTGAGAGATTAAATTTATCGAATTCGACCGTTCATGATCATTTGAAACGCGTCTGATTGAAAATCGTCTTTCATTTTCATAAGAAAAAACGAAATTACTTTCCGAACAACCTAATATTATTATTATTATCGGTAAGATCTTCAGAAAAACAAGAGAAATAATGAAATTCTAGGAAAAATTACATTATGTAAAATATATTATTAACATGGCGTGTAAAAGTTTTGCGATAAGTGAACGAACAATTTTAATGGTAATGGTAGATTGAAAGTACAATGTGAATAGCAGTTTAAAAGAAATTTTAATTCGAGTTTCGGAATGACGATAGAATTGGAAGTACTGTCGGGGAAAACGGACGTATTAGAGCCTCACTTACCCCCGATTGCCCCGGAAACGAACGGACGTGGACGGTAAGGCACCATCGTGGAAAGATAACGCAGGGAAACGTAATCCCTAGCAGACCGGCATCTCTCTCTCTTCATCTCTCTCTCTCTCTCTCTCTTTCCACGTTACGAACGCGAAAGCCCTGATTCCACCTTCCGGACGAAAGCTCGAGATATCCTGCTATAATGGCGCCGCCCTTATACACTCACGAGAGTGTTACTTTCGGAGGTTCTGCCGATTTTTCATTACCTTCTCCTTTCAAATACGAGAAAACGAATTTATTTATTTCGCAAATGACATTTTGGATATGAAAGTCAATGAAATACAAAGGGCAAGTCTTGTCGTGAAATCAGGGAAGCAAATGATATTTATGCATTATTTGTGTATAAACGAACACATGATAAATTTTCAACTAAATTGTGCGTGTTTAGATCGTTAAATTAATGTTTTACGGTAACATGATAAAATTCGAATAACAGAAAAAAAAAACGTAGATGCGCAAAGGGTAAAATAATGTTGGATCCACGCAGCGGATATTGTGAAAGCGAATCATGCCGCACTTGAAATACACGAACGATATGGGTCGAATTGAATCAAATACGCAATATTTTTAGCATCCGCATTCACTTTTATGCGATCAATATTTTCATTAAATAACGATTTGCTTTTATCAGAGAGTTAAAATCAAACCAACTCAACTATTCAATTACGACACGCGTTCTTGATGTGTGTATACTGAAAAATTAATCCGTTTACATATTCTGAAAGATTAAAAAGATTAACTAATTTATTTTTTGCGTTGTATCATACTACAATTTGATTATTTCTACAATTATGCAACGCACCTATTATATGTGTGCTTGCACGTAACTTTAATTTTTCCGCAAGTAGTTTCGTAAATTTTTGTGTGGTCAATTTCAAAATCTTGCCGAGATGAATTCAGACTGTAGTCCATAGACGGCTTTCAGACTTCCAGTTAAATCGAGAAATGTTTCCAGCCCATCTCGCTGTCTCTCTTTTTTTTTCAATTAAATTACGCTATCCTTTTTAAACTTGTATACCAGCGTATCATAGTAATCGAATGAAGTAAATACGGTTGAAATGATTGTAAGTTTTTAGAGTGAAGTATTTTATGATTGATTGTAAAAGGCTTAAGAGCTCTAAAAACAAAAATCTCTGTTTTTTTTTCTTCTCTTATATATACACCATCAACGAAACTTGATTTAAATTTATGTTGACCACTAAATAATTTAAAAGTAAAAAAAAAAAAGAAAAAATTATTTTCTTCGTTACGGATTATAAGACTTAAAAATTAAAAGTAAGTAGATGAGTATATAAATATCAAAAGGAGCGACAGCGTTTCTCGCGCCAAGAGTGTATTTGTATAATAAACTTCTTCCTTCAAAGAACTACCGCATATCTTTTTTCAAACGAAATGGTACTCTTTGAGAAGATAACTTATTATATGTTTTAAAAATGCACATTTATTTTATACGTTTCAAAGCAAAAGAAGAAAGTTGGACTTGTGACCAATATTAGAACAATGGCTTCGGTTAACTATGGATTCGCGGTAATACTTTCGCGTTGTTAAAATTTTCCATCTATACAGTCTGGAAACCGCGATACACTCATGTTGACACGATTACGTATTTCTCCGTGCTATCGGGAATTGTTGTTGAAACAATACCCGACATAATTTACTGTATATTGATTAATAATTTCCCACCGCTGATCTATTATTTTCCACAATTATTATCATATTCATGTATATACATATTGCTGGAAGTTCCCGCGAGAAATCTGTACGTATCTTTGATGAGAGATTCGCAATGGACGCTGGTCTCAAGTCTCGCACAGGGTGGCTAGGAATCGAATTAGTTTCAGGACGACGAATTCGTGCGCAAGAGCAGACCTCTTACGTGCCATTTCATGTAACCTACGTTCCACGTCCATTATGAATAAAGAACGATGAATTTCACAAGATATATATTACGAGCATAATGAACTGCATAATGATAATGCGTGACATGTGAGACAAAAAATGTCGTATATGGAATTTGCGTACATGGAATTTCAATGAAGCTCAAAGGAGAATGTAACGGCTCAAAGGGGCCGTTTTTTAGCTAAAATAGAGAAAGTTCGCACATGTAAGAATTATGTATTAAAGGGCTATTTAAAATTGAGTGGAATTGAGCGGTGTATCGAGAGGAAACGTTGGGAACGTGGAAAAAAATCGTTATATATACATACCTACATATTAAAAATAAATCTACAATAAAAGTTATTGTAGTGAGATATCAAAATATCCCGGGAATTAAACAACTGTATTGTTAGTACTTGAATCCATATATTGATAAACGTATTTGTTATTTAAAGAATTGGAAACCAAGCGATTATTTTGTATCGATACTCTTTGTCGCTCATCAACCGCTCGGAAATCGAAATAATTCAAGCTTTATACGTGTTTAAATAATAATACTTTTCTTGAACTAATGGAAAATGTGTGTGTCCTCGTATTTACTTAACAGCTTTTTATTAATAAATGTGATAGTATTAGAGATTTATCGTGACTTTTATATCACGATCATTCTCTCATATTTCACATATTTCTCCAAGATAAGCGATACACCACTCGACTCCGCTTAAGCGACCTTTTAATGTTATCTATGTGTAACTCGTGCGCCTTGGAACTTTTTTTTATTTTGAAAATAGCTCTAATTTAACGTCCCCTTTTCATCGAAAGCTTTACCATTTAATCCGTTGAGGAAGCTTTCTAACAAGGTAACCTTGCTTCTTAAAGGTTTTTTCGCTAAATTTGATTCTGATCTCAGAATTCTAAAATTCAAATTAAAAAAAAGATAACCTGATTATTGTGAAACTTGGTCTTAGGAAGTTCTTGATATCTCCGAGTTTAAATGTAGCCTGAAAATATCGAATTTCAAAAGGATGGTGGACCTCCATGGAGGAGGATCTAGTGTCACAGGGTTCACAATTAGAGTTTGAAAGTCAGTTTAGAAATAAGTATTAACCGTTCACGGAGTAACTGATGAGCTTTAAATAAAGCGAAATTGGAAGCTGCATGTCAACTTTACAACTAAAAATTCCCTAAAATCGAGTTTTGCGATGATCCAAGTATTTCAGTTGAAATTTCGCGCTGTATTGAATGTTTATCCCATTTTGAATTTTTCATTTTTAATCTCAGACTCGAATAAAGCATTATTAAATTAAATTGCCTCGCAGACCAAGTTTTGTAAGAACTGAGAGAAAGCTAACATTGCTTTTATAATTGTTAAATAAAAGGGGGTTGCGCGCCGATCGATAAAAAGTTAATTAAACGCACGCTATTCTCGAAATATTGAACATATTTTGATCAACGAACACCGGATGCCGGGGGATCAACGAGCGCAATGCGCTCCTTCTTGCGAGACGTAACCTTTACTCGCAGTCAAACCAGGTCAGCAGCCTGCCTCGCAGCTTGCGCTTTCGATCGTGACGGGAGTGGATGCTGGTCGAATGCGCCTGAATGCACGGAAACACGGGACACGCATAATTAGCGACAGAAAGGCGGAAACGCGGCTGGCGTTGCGTACGAGATTGCATTGTGTGTGCGTGTGTGACAAGAGGTCGGTCCATGTGGATTTGCGTGGAAAAGTGATATCGCTGGGCGACTGTACCGCGGTGCGACTGCCTGTCAGGATGCTTCGTTAGAGTCAACTCTAGGGGAGAGAGCGGTAGCGCGATGTGAAAGCGAAGAGACGTCGTCGGAGGTCAAAAGTGTGCTTGAACAAGATGAGCGCCGGCGTGCGGCGGGCAAAGGAAATTAATCAAGCGCCTCTCTCTCTCTCTCTCTCTCTCTCTCTCTGTATACGCGGGAAGAGAGCCCGCGCTACACCTGAACTGACTGAAATTGAAATACCGAGGTTGGACTGGGCGCTTGCTCGAATATTATGAGGATTACCTGGGTTACGGCGGTCCGAAAGTGGGAATTCCTCTCAGTTTAACCTGCCAAGTCGATTCGAGGGCGCCGCGCTTGATATACAGACCGATTTATCTGTGTGATAACGTCTAAGTCTGCGTAGCATCGAGATGCTGACCAAACTTCTGGCGTTACGGGGATTACTGAGTTGCAGCGATCTTACATTTCACGTATTCTCTCGTTGAGAACAGGATTAAACGCGCCGCGCCCGTCGGAATGTTCGTTTTGCATGCAACGATCGACCGCACGCGTCGCAATCATTGTTATGCACGTTGCGAAATGCAACGTGAGATCCTATAGGGCAGGGTACAATACGAAATTGTTCGATAATGCTTTTCTCAGCTCTGGCTCGGCTTTTACTTGAACGTATCTTGATTTGCGTAATATCGATTGCACGGTCGCAACCGTTGAAAGTCAACGGTTCGCGGTAGAAGGAGTCGTAATACTTAGTGGATACGTTCGGATGAAAAATAGCAAATGAGGAGAAAAAAGTCGGTAGCCGTGATTTTTCATAGAAAATCATCATTGACCTGTCATGTCTCGCCACCTTGAATCTCGACCTAAGGAGCAGTGATTTAGGTGCGGCCTAAGCGCAAAACCATCACACGGAGCTGTGAAAAATTGTCAAATATCCAAGTTCGCTACCCGCGTCGTCGAGGGAGATCAGTTCCACTTCATTAAGCGGGACGCATGATAATGCTCGTGCATTTCTGTCGCTAAGCTCGGAACAAATTTCAGGATACACAGGTATTCTAAAAGGGTAGGTATTTTCTCGACAAGTCTCCATACGGAAACGGTGGAATTTTATCGACGGTTACCTCTTCACGCTACTTAGCGATACAGAATTTATCTGTCTGTGCGTTTGAAAATAAATTTAGGCGACAAGCATGACTCCGCGCGCACATATACGCGTATGTGCGATCCATCGTATTCGCAATAACGTATCATCCTACGTACGGAAAATGTCGAGGAGGAAAGACTTTTCAATGGAAAAGCCGAGTGCTCGAGGGCTCAAAATGCTTTTCAACTTCTTCTCCGGCGCGCACTTGTCGCGCGCGCTGAACACGACTCTCTTCTCGCTACGGTTATTGTTCAAAGCGCGATCAAAAAGCACCGGGGAAAGATGCGCGAAAGTATGATTACTCGCGGCATAATGCGCGTACGCGTCTGAAAGGTGTCAAAGTGTATTTCAGCGGGGTCCAATGGAGCGAATATCTTTAGGTATGTACACGTCCGGTGAGGATGCGCTCGGATGCGACGCACCGACGAAGCGCAACGCAACGGAGAGGTGTACGTACACACGGACTTTCGCTATCCGTTGTGTGTTTGCGTTTTTCGAATGGGATGCCGTTTGTGCTTTTCTGGTATCCTCTCTGAATATTTTTCTTCTGCCTAGGCAAACAGGAATTTATGGTTCTGACGATGCGACGCGCTGCACGCCACGATTGCGTTTTCGCCCGTATATGTGCGCTGGTTAAAAAGCGGAGCTTTCGCACGCCGCTGAAATCATTACAGTTTAAAGCGCGTCGGGCAGATTTTCGTTTCTTCTATCGTCGTTTCTGCGAAAAGCACACAATCATTACCAGTGTTACACACACACACACACACACACACACACACATATATGTACATATGTGTACGCGTAACATTGCATCAACATCGTTTCTGTGTAAAAGTTATCAAGGGTCAATCCTTTGTGCAACAGCTTTCACAACGTTGTCCATTAAATTCGTTTCTGATAATGTTTTTACTGATTTTTCGTACGTGTCGAGCAATTGGTACGAATGATAGAGAGGCGAAGCTTTGAAATGCGAAATGTAGTACCTCTGACAACGTTATCGTCGCGTTTTATTGCAATTCCTGTATTTCAAAAGCATTTGATTAAAAAATTATGTCTTTCGCGTATTGATATAGGAGAATATTTAATTAGCCGTCATTGCAACGACGCGACGCTTGATTTAATAATCAGCAAAATTACTCGGCGCGCTACTCGAATATTTTTCTATTATATAATTAAAACGGAAAGCAAGGAACGAAGTTTAGAATCGGTTTTTTTTTTTTCGAAAAAATGTTCTAGAAAATAATCACGAGGACGAGATTCGTTCATCAGAAATGTAATGCGTATTGACTTCTCCGTTTTCGTTTCGAAGAAAGGTTGAGGAAAATATGAAACATCTAAAATGGATTTGCGCGGTCGACAGACTACGCTTTTTACTCTTGGCTACCGATGTAAAGAGAAAGTTGGTTACCGGGCATTATTGGATTCACCTTCTATTCATGGCGGACTTTATTCCGAATGCTTTATTCTGACTGTATTCTAAGTGGTTCATTTGATAAATAAGACGCAAAACGTTCCAGCTATCCGCATTGCAGATGCAATGCATTTTTATTCATCGTTCACGCGTCGGTTTGCGCGATACACAGCCGTGGGTGGAAAAGCACTTGCGGAAGTATACTTCTAATAATGCACGCGACGAATCGTAGCATTAAATCGATGATGAACGTACCTACGTACGTTTTTACATAGAAACGCGTACGCGCACGCACATATTATATATGTATATGTACGTTATACAGAGTACATGTACATACATTCGGAAAGTCATTCCGTGGCTTACGAAGAATGACGCGAAATTCAACTTGAGTTACTCGTGAGTTACGTGGCAATCGATCTTGAGCTGCAACGAAGAAAGTCGTCTTACGGGCAAAGGGCTTTCCTGATCCCGGCGGGGGATAGAAAGGCCTTTGGCTGTGCCATGCAAGCCGCAGGACGTACCAAAGGCTCTTCGATGGCCAGTCCAAGTCTGCCTCGGACGATAGACCTCTAGAGAGAGAGGGAGAGAGAGGGGGATAGGAGAGAGGGTAGAACGCAAGGGTAAAGCCGGGCGCGCCGGTATTTCCCAGGAGAGTGCGGCGGTGGCAGCGGCAGCGGGGTTTGGTCTGCAACGGGTCGTCTACATCGTCGTCGATACAAGTGGCGCGCAAGCGTGTCAACGTGAGGGTTGAGTGTATTAACGTTAATGTTAACGTTAACATTAACGCCAAGGCACACCACACCGACCCAGAGAGCCTTCGCGCGCTCGCGCGCGCGCGTTAACCAGTTGGGCGGCGTTATCCACAAAGCTGAATTCTTTATGCGAAAATAATGACGGTCTCTCGTAATGCCTCTCTCGACCGACATGCAACGATGCAAATTCAAGCCGTGCTTTCTCTCTCTCTCTCTCTCTCTCTCTCTCTCTCTACCGCACCAATACGGGAAATGTAATTTTTTTGTTCAATAAACCAATGCGCTTCGCGGATTTCTATTTCGCCGTACCGTAACACGAGATCGAGTATTTACCGCTGAGCCGAGATTCATGCCCGGAAATAATCGCGCATTATTTTCAATCTCCGGACGAAAGCGTAATTATTTATAAATGTTTACAAGCCCGCGCGTTTTTTCACAGACGCGTGTGTTTCGCTAATTATTTGAATGAAGCTCGCGTATCGACGATACGCGAGTTAATTTTTCCATCTTCGGTGCGACGACCAATTTTCGAATTCGTACATCATCGATCCGTTCGATTATACGAAATAAAACAAGGTAGATTTTCAGAGAATCTGTAAACACCAAATTTGGCTCTGGCAGTTCCTATTTCACGGGATTAAACACGTAGCGGGCCTCTATTATCCAACAAGTTGCATTCACAGATATATCTGCGATAGTGATAATATATTGACTTCGTACAGTACGCGAGATGATTTCCGATTAAACTGTTCTGTGCAATGCGTGTGAATGCTAAATGCGCGCATCAATGACCGCAAAACATTTGCATCAGTATTATATGGTCCGATTGACAGAACAGGGCAAATTAGACTTTCCGTTTTAATAATAGCGTAATACGTATTTTGCATTGTAATTTGCATTGCGTTACCGCTGCAGATGAAAAAAAAAAAACACAATTTCGAATGAATTTCGAATTAATTTCGAACTGACATGATGAATATAATGCAGTATATTCTATATACGTATAGTGTAACACAGGTTGGTATACTATAAAGAAGTCTTTTCGTGACCATGATAATTCGCCGAAGCGTGTTTGTTCGTTCGAAAGAGTTTCCATCCTCTTGTAATTAAAGCGATCAGCGCAAAGCTCTTGAGAATATATTAAAAGTACTACTAACGGGGAACAGTTTCTTGCCGCTCGGCTAGGCGGTCGCTCTTAGTTATAATTACCTTGTTTGCATCCCCGAGTCCGTTTGAGTTCTCATTGTTGGCGGTCGGGTGGAACCGTGGACGATCAAAGCGAGTTCACCGCGGAATCGCTTTCGTAAGGAGATGCGCCTCTTGTTGGTGCACAAGTCATAACATAGCAACGCGGTTTCGCGCGCGAAACCAAGTTTCCGTTCTTCGCCCCTTCGCCGAACGGTCGAGTGAATGTATAAAATCGAAACGAAAAAAAAAAAAAAAAAAAAAGAAGATAGAGGTGTCGGTAGAGGAATATGGGAGAGAGAAACGCGTCGCGGACGTACACGTGTTATTTCGGGGAAAATCGCATGAAATAGTAGAAGTCGCCGCGATGGGCAACACCAGTGAAATATTCGTAGTTTGTATAAAATACATCTGCCAGTGCCATCGGACGCTGCAAACGTTACCGGATTTTTAGCGTAGCGACGCAAATGCGTCCTCGTCGTTCATCAGCGCTCACGATCCTGCGACAGAATCGAATTAACGCGCAAAATTACGCCGCATTACACCGAACGGATTTCTTTTTTTCTTTTCTCCAACACGGATGCCTCGAGCATCTAGCCTAGTTTCGAGTACGAGAGAGAGAGAGAGAGAGAGAGAGAGAGCGTAACGACGAAAGATTTCGGCAAAATAGATGACAATAGAAAGCGGCAAAAATAGACGGGTCGCGATATCATGTCTCGCGGAGGATAGGTAGGTATTCCCGCGACAAAGTAACACGCGTGTAGCTCTTACCGATGGAGAAAAGTCGAGTTCTCCATAAAATACGACAATGTGCGCGCTCCAAGAGGTATTAACGTGATCTGTGTAAGCCACGTGAGGCTGCTGCCGCAGAGCCTGGCAGAGAGCGGCGGCGGCGGCTTGGAGCATGGCGGGGGTGCACTCTCGTGTGCATGTACCGCCGAGACATAAATAATGCAGAATACTCCTAAAGCCGTCCGTTCACGTACGACCAATATGTTCCTCGGCACAGACCTGCAAACTGGATACGCGCGGCTGGAAGAGTGCGCGCGATGCAACACAATTTTAAAGGTTTTCGCAACGGTGCGGTGCAACGTTTACTTCCTGCCTAGCTGCCAGACTGCTTGCGCGAATAAAATTTCGGTCTTCCGCGACGGACGATTTCACTACGCAGCGTTTTCGTTTAAGTTGCAATCGATCGATCCGCATCGCGTACACATACACGTATATGCGTGTACGTGCGAATAAGTGAATTTTCCTGCTGGCAATGCGCAATTTCGCGCAGTTCCCAGCATCTGTCTTTCGACGCGGTCGACGATTAGTCGAGTTTACGATCTTTACACTTTCGATTTGTGCATAGGCACTTCTCGTTCGCTTAGCGTGGCGGTGCGATGTAAGTGGATTTCTGCTACGAAAATATAATATAACGGGCAAATGATATTAATTGGAAGAAAGGGTCGAGGCTTACCGCCGTGAGAAACTTTTGCTTAGGTAGTTGGCGAACTTTGGAAAATGGTGGTTAAAGTTCGGAGGTGTTGAAGGCTTACAAGTTGCTCGAGGTGTCTGCCTATCTATCGAGACTCTATGCTTTATAGGCCTTCCGAACGATAAACACTCGAGGCTTAACGTCTGTTGCATTGGTAAATCTCTCGTCAATATTTTCTTTCCGCGAAATGTTCGAAAATGAAACGAAAAATTCTAGTGGTTATTCTAGTTAACGAAGAGGGGGGAAAAAAAAAAAAAAAACTCTCATCGAGTCGCAGGTGCTATCAAAGTTTTGGAATTTACACTCAAATGTATTTAACTAAGATGCAAACTTGCAAAACTCCAACAGCCGAGTAGCAAGTTTTAGCACTACGGGTATAATCTAACTTTGCGCACGTGTCAAGATTGTACCATGTATTATTAGAGATATATAGGTGGGCTTACTTATTTTATTATTGATGATAGCGGCAGACTAGAGCGGTAAGCGCCGCGAGTTCATCATCTCGCGAAAGAGATTCAGGAGTGCGAGTTGAGGGGGCAATCGTGAAATATAAAGTAACCACGGCGTGAAAACGTTTCGTGTTGCGTTTGAAGCACGCACAAAGGGGTGGAATGGGGCTTGAGTATGCCAACTGTAAGTAACGGGATGTATGCGATACTCTGACACAAATTTATCTGGCCAAGTACAATATATATGATATCTGGATATACGTATGTATATGCAACTCATATTGCACATTTCCGCACAGCTGTCACTGTTAAAGTCGCTTGACATTCACGCTTCTCTCTCTCTCTCTCTATATATACACACACACACACACACACACACA
>NW_017305135.1:584626-588996 GCF_001594115.1 Trachymyrmex septentrionalis
ATATATACACACACACACACACACACACGCACACACACACACACACACACACACCTATATTATATATCGTTACGTGTATAACGTATGCATATCTACGAAAATGTAGACCAAGTTGAAACATGATATGGTGTTAGGAATGATTAAAAATAAATATTTTTTTTTAAATAGAGTCAATTTTCGCCAATCCAATGACGATTCAAAAATTAATCGCCGCTATTTAATTACACACACATATTCTTGAACTATACGGAAATAGATTTTGTTCACTATAGCGATAAAATTGTACGGTCGGCGACGAAATTGTTAGTTAAAGCATTTTACACGAGTGTAAGAACCATTACAAAATATCAGCGCAATTTAAAAGAAAAACAGCCGTAAAAGAACGGCAAGTTTTGTACGTGTGTAACACCGGGAGTTTTAAAGGCGCGCCAAGAATGGCACGGGTAAATGCTCGAGAGTCTAGTGGGAAATAAAGCTTCCGCTCGAGCGAAGTAAGAAGAGAGAGAGTCCGTAAACGGGAACGCGAATGGAGCACGTAATCCACGTCCGTGGTTTTATATCCATATCCATATCCGTGCAGAGAGCGCAATGTTTTACGAATCACCGCGAGAGTACACGCAGCAAACAGCTCGAGAAAATTGCAATTTGCCACGTAGCAGCTGTTGTCGTAAGTGGTCCCATAGCAACAGTGTATTTGCTAAGCAAATGGCCAATCATGCATATCTAAGGAGGGTCGCGTCTGCATCTCATGCATTATAGAGACGAGCTCTTCGCCCGGGTGCTCTTACGGGCGCAGTTGCGCCTATTCCTAATAACAACTAGACACTAACTTCGCCCCCCCCGAGACACCTTCTCTAATATTCTATTATCAACGACGTTTCGCTCGCAGAGAGCTGAACGCGTTCGTCCACTGTGCATCACGAATTTTCGAATAGTGGAAAAAAAGGCGTCCGTGGATCGACTTACACATATCCAACGAGTTGTGCTGAATATATCGGATTCCGCCACCCGCGATCATCACATACGTGACCCTTCATCGGGGGTTTACTTTAAAGCCCCGCTCATTAATACCATTTTAGCGACGATGGAGCACATAAAGTGTGGCCTAATGCGCGAATCAATTTTACATGCGATAACGAAGCAGTTTGCAAAAGTAATCGATTATATTTGAAATTGTTAGAAAGTGACTAAGAAATTTACAAAGGTTAAATAATAAAGAGCATACAGCCACGACTAAGGATGTAAATAAGTTATATAATGTATTATTTAAAAACAATTTCATAACAATAAGTTTCGGTCAAGATTTGACCCTCCTCAGTGCAATAAAATTGAATACGTTAAACATTAAAACTAAATGCACGAGTCAACTGATAAATGTAGTGATAGCTAGTAAGAAAAATTATTATTTCCTTATGATACAGTATTAATCGCAATCGATCGAAGTAGATTAAAGTAACAGTTAATCGTTGTCGCGCTATATGAATAGAAAGAAATTAATTACAACAGTTTTTTTTCTTTTCTTTTCTAATACAATTAAGAATTCTTCATTTAAAAAACGACGAACCCCACACGAAGAGACACGCAGGTACCAAGTTCTATTGTAAAAACAAAAAATTTTTTCAACAAGTAAAATAGTTATCGTCGTATTTTTGTAAAAAAAACAATCAGATTAAGTAACGTGCTCCTGTTTAGATTCAATCCGAGAGTTATTTTTCAAAAATTCTTTATCCTTTTGAAAAACCAACTGACCAAACTCACGTGTATCCTGGGGTGTGATTATAATAACGTTTTTACGACTGAACTCTGTGATGTTCATTTATTTACATAGACACTTTTACTTGACTTTTAGCGGCAGATGTTCCAACAGCGAGACTCCTTTTCAGTTACAGAAAGTTCATGCAAAAAACATTATCTGTAATGCTACAAAGAAGAAAGTGCCGGAGAAGTTCGAAACTTATTAGAATGAACCTCTTCATCGTTTTCTTCGATGCCGCTGTGTACTCTTTTGTATAAGCGTAATCCGCTTCGTCGTAGGGATGTAACTCGGTCTCGAGATTGTTTCGCAATGGTGAAACCGCGTCGTTTGTCGTTTATCAACGGTGAAAAATTCCCCCGCGAACTATGCGAATGTCAACAACAATGAATCGTCGACGTCGCTGAATAACCTTGTTACAAGCGGAAGAGCATAAAGGTCGCGGAAACGATACGGGAGAGCGATAGGGGCACCTCCGCTTGAAATCCCGTCGCCGACGTTATTTCCTTCCTTCCTTCCTTCTGTATACCCCATGTAATTATATTACTCTTTAGTACTCTGTGTGTTTGTGTCCTTAGGATAGAGAACCACTACCGATGCGCTGTACCGACTGAGAGAATTACGCTACATTTCGACCATCATCGTACCATATTTTCTTACCTACTGTATCTTTGAGTGTACTTCAGATACTTAAAACTTGCAGAATTCGACGAGACGTTGCTTCTCTTATAAAGAGAGAGAGAGAGAGAGAGAGAGAGAGAAATTCAAATAAATCGCAAGAAGTACCAAGTAAAAATCTATGGACGGCTTTGTAGAGAAAGTGCGTAAAATTTTTCTTTCCGAAAGAACGCGAACTGTGACTATGAAAATACACGTCCGATGTATTAAATAAAATTTAAAAAAAAAAATAAAAAAAAAAAAGATGTTTCTTTGTTGCGATGTATTTTCAGAATTTTGATATTCGTTTTCACATGAAATCCCTCAATTACGCTAGTGGTTCCATGTTCCATCTATAATACATTCTATTGAAGTGTGCGCACGTAGTGTCAAACGCATCACTTGTCGAGAGTTTTTGATTCATCATCGTTTTCACAATAGTAACCATTTCGAGCCATATGAAACAAAATAACAGTCAATGGCTTTTTATTTTTCGAGCATACGTATTGGTGTAAACGATTATTAATCATCGCGTCGAGTTGTACAGTGGACATCTAATATTTCTGCTTATATATACGGTAATTGAGTATATTAATCCATTTCGTTGTGCGCCGACATTAAAATTTATTATTTATTGACAATATAGTCATAATAATAAATTAGATTGCTGAAACGTTCGTTTTATATTTACAAAATAAAATTAACCATTTTCTATTTAGTTTTAAATAGAATTTAAAGGTCAATCTCTAAAGGACGATCGATAAAATCGTAAAATCGAACAGAAAATTTCTCTTGGTGCGTTGAGAAAAGTTGAGTTGTTATTATAATTGAATAGCCGTTATTGAATAAACGTTATTTTCTTACGTCGCAAATGACGATAAAACACTCGTGATCCGTTTTCGGGTGATCTAATCCGCGATACGGCTGACTGAATATGTACATTGTACGAGAGCTGTATGAAATCTGATACCTTTGATCGGTAGTGAAACTTGTATGATACTTTGCGCTTGTCGACGTAATTTTAACGGATTGTGTCCCTCCCAACAATGACGGCCATTCTGTATAGGCGACAAATGTAACCTGCCAACCGCTCGTCGTTCACAGGCCACCGCATCGCAGTGTGTACGCGGCTTTATTAGATTAAAATGCAATAAAACTCAATTACAACTTCATCAACTACAAATTACCGGCTCTCACTTTGCCGGCATCATAATCTACTTATGGGATGTGTCACGCGAACGAAGCATGAAATCACGTCCGCGTGACGAGCAGCATGCTTGTGTGTAACGAAATGTGTACTTGCGAATTATTAACGTTACGACAAAACAATTTTCGAAAAGTAATTATCTCCGAGAATAAAGGGTATTATTTTATTCGTAAGCTGTTAAACAGGGCGAATATTATTATATTTTTGGATAATACAAGAGGATACTCTGCTACGAATTTTGTGAAAGATTTATAACGGCAACACATTATATATTCCCTTGAAAACTCGGAATCGTGTGGTCGTTACGTCATTTTTAGTGACCTCGTTGCGAGGTCTTTTTTCCCTTTCGAAAGTGCAGCCTAGCGTTGAGAACGCGCACGCGTAGAAAATTTCATTCGCATCCGTTCCGTTTGCAACCAGGGCATAGTGGCGTGTATCCGCAGTATTATATTATGCAACGACCTACGTATGCATTATTTAGTCCACACCTGGAAAGTCAGAAGCGGCAAGAGATCGCTCTACTTTCATTTAATGGGCGCACCGTACTCATCCACGGTGCTCTCTGGCTCTCTCTCTCTCTCTCTCTCTTTCTCTTTTTCTCTCTCTCTAGTCATATCTGTACGTAGACGGTGCGACGATCTTTGTCGGAATAGCCGGCTTTATTAGTAAATTAAACATCGTAATTATCTTAACTCCTTTACTTTCACACAAAGATGTAGCTTTTTCCAATTTAAGGAATGATGGTTTTAATTG